>NC_051141.1:15974649-16274103 GCF_014839805.1 Manduca sexta
CGTGTAATTGCTCACACTACGACGTTTTTACAACACCTGTTTGAGTTGTCCGGTAAATCCGCCATTTTGAAAATTGTCGCTGGCGTCATAGATCAGGTGTCGATTGTTGTATTCTGGTAGGCATTTTAGTCAAGTCGGGATTCATTAAATATTCGATTAGTTTGTGTTGTAAATATGGTATATGTTCTTAGTAATTAAATAAAGTTAGTAAAAAGATGTTATTGACATGAGTGTTTATTTCGGACTAAAGAGAAGTAACTATGGCAAACAAAATACAATTAGTTCTAAAAATAGAACATATAAAAATAATAAGTCACGACGAAGGTTACAATCTCCAACAGCCGCCCTTAATCGCAGTTGTGACAGAAACAAAACAAATAAAATAATTAAGTTTCTAAACCTAAGTTAACTACACATCGTTTGTGTGCTAGAGGTCCGAGGGCCTTCGTTAGTACATCAGCAGGCATATCGTTACTTTTTATATATTCTAACTTAACAATATTATTAGATACCTTTTCCCTAATAAAGTGAAACCTAGTATCTATATGCTTCGTCCTGCTGTGGTGTACAGGATTTCGAACAAGATTAATGGCACTTTGGCTGTCAGAAGCTAAGTTAACTGAACAAAGTATACCTGTTATCTCGTATATAAACCGACGTAAGTAACACGCTTCCTTCGTGGCAGACGCTAATGCCATATATTCTGACTCGGCCGAACTTAACGCAACAGTAGGTTGCTTCTTGGATTCCCATGATACTGGACCTCCACTTAACTTGTAAACATAACCGGTGTATGACCTTCTGTCGATTGGACAGTTTGCCCAGTCTGCGTCACAAAAACCCTTTAAAGGTTCTCTATTCTTCCTGTAAACCAATGAATAGTTTAGGGTACCTTTTAGGTATTGCAGAATCCTTTTAGCAGCATTCAGTGTTCTTTAGTAAAACACGTATTAAATTGACTTAAATAGCTCGTGGCGTAAGCGATGTCTGGTCGTGTGTTTACCGCTAGATACATGAGTCATCCTATTAAGTTTTGATAAGGATAAGACTCACCGACTTGACCATCCATTCTTTTTTCGATATTCTTTTTAATTAATGGGTATCCACGGCCTTACAATCCTTCATATTAAATTTTTCTAATATAGAAAGAATATAATTTCGCTGGTTCAACCTTATACTCTCGGAATCACTTTCAACTTGTAGTCCCAAATAACATTTCAGTATTCCGAGATCTTTTTAATGAAAAATATTTCGACAAATCATTCTTGACAGTGTCAAATGTCAAATCAGAATTAAAGAAGACTATTATGTCATCAACAAAGATTCCTAATATTACAAGTTCTTTACCAAAAGTTTAGTATACACACAAGGTTCGGAAGGAGTTCCTATGAAACCTATTTTAGAAAGCGTTTCATTTAACTTTTATTCCAAGCTCGCGGTGCCTGTTTAAGACCGTAAAGAGATTTCTTCAATAAACAAACTTTGTTTTCTTTACCCTTTTCAATAAAACCAAGAGGTTGCTCCATGAAAACTTCTCTTCTAAATCTCCGTTAAGGAAAGCTGTATCGACATCTAAGTGCTTCATTCTCAACTTCATATCTGCAGCTATCGCAAACAACGTGCGGAGGGAAGAATGACGAATCACTGGTGCGAACGTCTTCTTGTAGTCTACACTTTCAACTTGATGAAAACCTTTGACGACGAGTCTCGCTTTATACTTGATAATATTACCATAAGCATCCCTTTTAATTTTGTAAATCCATTTACATGGTATAACCTGTTTGTTAGGTCTATCTACTAAATTCCATGTATGGAGTTTCCTTAAGGAACTATACTCATCAACCATAGCATGTTGCCACTTATGAGCATCATCGGCATGAGTAGCTTCGTAATATGTCGTAGGTTCATTAGAATCTACCATTGACGTATTGTAAGCTTTATAAAAAATTGTTGCTTTTCTATCTCTGGAAGGGTATCTGCGCTCAGGGTGCGATTCCTGTTCCAAATTCGCTGTCACTTCTTCCACACTAGGCAGCCTTAAGTCACTGAGAGACTCTCGCTCTTCCAGAGTCACTGACTCTTTTGCACTTTCTAGATTTACTGGTAAAGTTGCTTCAGCCGCCGGGCTGATATTCTCATCACAGTCATAGAATTGACAGTCATGATCAAACTCAGAATCAATCTTTTGCTCATCAAATAACAATATAGATTCTGACTCTGCGACAGACTCAGATTGCTTCTGCTTTAGCGCTGTAAAGCAATTTTCAAAAAAGGTTGCATCTCTGGATATAATAACTTTTCGTGGGTTAGCAGGATCCCTAAAAATATAAGTGCCTGGATTTTCAGAATAACCGACGAAAATTGCTTCCTGTGCCTTGACATCTAATTTCTTCCTGTGACACGAAGGTATATGGACTAGAGCTCTACAACCAAATACTTTTAGATGGCTAAGATCACCTTTTCGTCCATACCATTTGTCATAAGGAATTTGTCCACCTAAGGCTCGATGAGGAGACCTATTCTTAAGGTAAATGGCAACTTGGAATGCATCTTCCCAGAATGCTTTCGGTAGTGAGCTTTCAGCTAGCAACGTTCTTGCCTTTTCTGTAACCGAACGATGGGTGCGTTCCGCTACTCCAACTTGCTGAGGACTATAAGGCGTCGTTGTTTGATGTTCTATACCTTTTGAAGCAAGATAATCAACAAACTCTTTATTCACGAACTCCTTACCTCCATCAGTCCTAATTGCTTTAATTGTTTTATCTAACTGATTTTCAACAAAACATTGAAACACACAAAATATATCTTTGACTTCTGTTTTAGAAGAAATAAAATAAGCAAACACTTTTCGCGTATAATCGTCTACTATTGTCAACATATATCTATTTCCTTGAAAAGAAGTTGTAGACACCGGTCCCATCAAATCCGTATGGATCCGTTCCAAGGGGAAGTAGCCCTATTAAACGCTAACCTTTTGAAAGGTTTTCTTGCTTGTTTACCTTCCACGCAAGCGATACAACTAGTTTTATCTACTCCTGTATACTTTATACCTACCTTGTGATTTTTCAGTTGGTTCATTCCTATACGACACAAATGTCCTAACCTCTTATGCCAAATTTGATAACTATCCTGACAGCCAGAGTGCACATCTTGTGTCAAAAAATTATCCGCCACATTCTCGCAAACATTTACAGTACCAACTAAAACGTACAGTCCACCACAGGGCGAGGCATGAGCAACAGATTCACCTGTAAAATTAAAAGTATCAGATTTATAAAAGTTACATCCATTTTTATCAAAACACAAATAAAACCCTTTTCAACAGTTTTATATACAGATAACAAACTAGCTTTCAAATCTGGTATATAAGCAACATCACTAATATTGTTGACCACGTTCTCGGGCGTGTTTATTGAAATATTTCCAATTCCGCAGCACTTAATCTGTTCTCCATTTGCGACAGTAACAGCACCTTGATTCTGTATCGAGATATTCTGAAACCAGTCCCGTCTAGAAGTCATGTGTCTAGTACAACCTGAATCCTGAAAATCCTGAACCTTTGCCATAGTTACTTCCCTTTTAGTCCGAAATAAACACTCATGTCAATAACATCTTTTACTAACTTTATTTAATTACTAAGAACATATACCATATTTACAACACGTTATCAGCACGAACGCTTAGTTCTTAGTTTTTTCACGTTATTTAGTAAAATAAAGTTGTATATATTTTTGTGTGACTAGGAAATAGTAATAGTCTGAAAATGTCACATGAATCTGGAGATGTTTCGAGTGTGAAAAATTCCCCTGCGTCGATCACATCTTTTCCATTTCCTTGTTTGAGGATAAAAGATGGATATCCGACTTGGAAGTTCAAGATGCGAAATTACCTTATCCATGAGGATTTATGGGAAACAATTAGTGGATACCGAGATGGAGACACAACCCCTGCCTCTAGAAGGTACGCAAAGACGCAAAGGCATTAGCAAAGATATGCTTATCAGTAGAAGGTGCAGCGATAACCCATATAAGATGTGCGAAAACTGCATCTGAGGCATGGACTTGTTTGCAAAAAGCCTTTGAAGATAAGGGAATAGGACGAAGATTATTTTTGGAGCGTAGACTGTACAGGTTGAGGTCTATCAGAGTTCAAAAATATTGAACTATATATTAACGCAGTTATGTCAACCGCACAGGATCTTGCGGATATTGATGTAGTCATAGAGGACAAGTCTATTGCTGCAATACTTTTGGGAGGTCTAACTCCAAGGTATGAACCTCTCATTATGGCTTTAGAAAATTGCAATGTAGACGTGACTAAAAGGGAAGTAACTATGGCAAACAAAATACAATTAGTTCTAAAATAGAACATATAAAAATAATAAGTCACGACGAAGGTTACAATCTCCAACAGTTTGTGCATGGGGAGAAAAATCTTTCTGTCGTTTAATGTTTTATTTTTATATAAATGGCACACCAAATGAAGCAAGTACCAAATAAATTACACTGCCAAATTATCCATATCTATGTATAACTTCGAGTTATTAACAAGATGCAGCAGTGGTTTATAGACAGCCGAGACAATGCGCTGCGGTTGTGGCGGAAATGGAACGGCGACAGTATGCGGTCGGCTGGGGGGTTCGGGCACGTCCCACTAGGCACGCAATTGACCCGCGGGCTATTGAATTTGCCCGGTGATGGACTTCGCTTTGTGCATGGCAATACCAAATGTGACTAGATGTCTACTCACTCGAGTACAGTTTACATTGACCGTAAAATGACGCTTGCGTATTTGTGTTTGGTGAAGGTGCTATATCTATCTCTATATCTTGGTATACATATTAAAAAAGTATACAAAAGCATCAACTTTTTAAAGTTTTATAAAAAATACTTCTTCTTAATATAACGTAGTTTTTTCAGTTATATCAGTTTTATCACAATTATTATTTTTATTGAAATAATTGAATTTCAGACTTATTACTAAGTAAATGTAATAGATCAAAAATTTAATATTATCTTACTCAGTCGGTTCAATAACAATATTTTGGGTAAAATTAAGACTGCCTCGGTGGTGTAGCTGTACTGCATGCGCGGTACGATAGCGCTCTGAGGTCCTGGGTTCCGAATCCCGGGTCCGGGCAAAGTGATATTTCGGTTTTTCTACTTAGTATCAGCCCGGAGTCTGAAATTGTAGCCCAATATGGCGATAGGCTCGCCCCCTATCATATCATGGGACGGAACACACTTGGCGAAAAGTGGGTGCCTTGGTTGCGCCATTGCTTATCCCTTCGGGGATAAATGCGTGATGATGTGTGTGTGTAAGTTAAAAAATCAGATATATACATTCGCGAATATGGGAAATTAAACATTCGTTACATCGCCTTAACACTCCGATATTATTGACCTAGTGTAAGTTATAAACAAATAATTGTTTTCATGTAATCTGATATTTAGTAAATCCGAATTTCAAAATAGTAATTTAAAATATTATTTTCTGAATATAAGTATACAAAGTTAAATTTCGTTCATTTCCCGTGAAAGCATTATAAAAGCCATAAGCTATTTCGATACATTTTATCACACATATTGTTCAAAATATAATATTTTCTCATTTTATATCACCATATAAAACCTCAAAACCTTGGAGCAACATTAAAAATCACAAGAAAGATGCGCCGTTTTAATGCCCTCTGCGATTGACGCACGTGAACAATACAGAATGTGTTTCAGGCGGCCATCACGGCTGCCGACGCGCTCTGTGACCAAGGGCTGCCATCTGATGTTTACCGGTCGACGTATCACTCACACCTCTATCAACTGATACCGTGATCACTTTGAGATCCATTATATTCTATACTGCGTTAATAAATTAAATCCGACGTCTAAACTCTACTAAAAATAAAAATAAAAATTATACGCGTTAAGTTATTAAAATTAAAGCAATGTAAACTTCTTACCAATTCGTATTATTTTGTATGCATGTTCCGTAGTTTTTTGGTGTCAGTGTCTAATTCAACAGGAACAAACATAATACGAAAACAATATTATTTTTAATAATTCTTGGGTTCAATTATTTCTATAGAATAATTTAACTCCGAGAGATTTCAGTGGATTGAGCAGTGATTAAGTAAGTGAGAAATGATGTAGGTACCGGTACCGGTACCGGTACCACTACCGTGTCCAACCTTATTGCCTATGAACGTATTCTATTTATGAGGTGGAAAGGTTTATTGCCTGTTTCCTGTCAGCATGCATTTTTAAATAGCCGTTTCGCTAGACATTTTACTGGAATGAGTCAATTTAAAAGCTTTAAAAAAACTGAAAATCTTTACAATTAAAGCTTTGTAATTTGCTTGTTAAAGGGTTTTATTCATAGGTTAGGTTTATTCATGGTTTTTGTGTATTGGTATATAGCGTTGATTGAGAATTTAAAACCTCGGAAAACACTTTCGTTTCCCCCTCATTATAAATTAGAATAAATAGCTTCTTTAATCTTCTAATACCCAAACCTTACTCCAAGTGTATTTTTCGCTTAATATAAATAAATCAAATTGCAACCTCAAATCCATTGTCCACCGCGATGTTCGCCACCGACCGTCATTTTCAAACAGGGCCACACCACGCTGCCCTGTCATCAGTTGCACAACTCATTAGGCGGGTCCACGCGCCCTTAACGCACACGCGTGGCCTTGCACACGAGCGTATAAATAAACGCCACTTGTCATAACCGCGTGAATCACCGTACGGCCCGTACAGGGGAAAATACGCCAACGATGACTGCGCCTTCTTCGAGACTCGTTGAAAAAGAAACGAAATGAAGATACTCTGGCAATGAATCATTGTAGGGAAGAGTGCTCTGTGTTTCTTTATAAACATGTGTTGCTTTAAATGATACGTTTACAGCGTATGTATAATGATTTCGAGATGTGCATTAAAGCTATAAATGATGTGTTGTTTTGAAGTTGTTATAGATTTTTATAATAAAAAATATGCCATAAGTTTTCTTTTGCACACGTGACAGAGATCGAAGTTTTGAACATTTAAGGATCTGAGAAACGAGCTTGAGCAGTAAATATTATTATTAGTTCACGTTGTGTTTAGAGTTTATAGTCAAAAGAAAGGATTGAATCGTCAAGTAAAACGATTCAGGCTACAACTTTTTGAAGTAACTGTATATGTAATTTAGTATAACAGATAGCATTATAAACCGTACGAGAATAGATATAATTACGACTACATACTTCACACGTAACTTGTTTAGTTCACAAGAAGTATGTTAAAAGCAGATATTCCAAACAATTCTCTATTCAGTGAAAAACAACAAACGTGTAAGAAAGTGCAAACAATGTACTGGCAATGTTGTTTGAAATTCTGAGAACGGTTTTCTTGTGCCTTATAGCAATGTGAAACGGACGTTTTTCATAATAAACTGGCATTAAGTAGACTATTGTGAGAGTACAATAAAAGGAGGAATCGTTGTGGTTAGTTGTTTTTTATCTTTTTCTACATAAAGCTAAACAGTTTGTTTCTTTCTTTAAACACTGAAGAAACTACCCAACAGATTTTCGATGAAATTTGGTATGGTTATGCTACGATATATAGTTTGACACCCTGGAAAGGACATTTTATATAGGGAAAAAATATAGCAGGCGGAGCCTCAAACAAAAAGTAGTTGTTAATGAGAATGATCGTAATTTAATCTTTTTTGTGATAGATAGTCATTGAACATATAATTTCACTATCATTGTCTTGTATTATTTTTTTAAATGTGTAGAATTGACTATTCGACACATAAAAAAAAAAAATAAGTTTATTCCGTTTTGTTTATGAAAATATGTGAATGTTATAATCTGCGTGATATCCGAAACTCATATGAAGAGTGACTATATTTTCTATATACAAAGTATTTATCTTCCTCCTGTATTCGAAGAAAGTGCTTATGAATTCGTAATATGCAAACGCGTCAAATCCTTATGTAACACGATTTTTGGAATTTATCATATTTGTAGGATTCCTCCCACAACCTTAATTCTCAACGTATATCCCAAAGATGATTATACACACGAACCACAACAACAAATTAAGTGGTTTACGGAGATTAATATAACAGCTCATAATATTTGTAATAGCAAATTTGTGAGAAAATTTCCACTTTAAGCTCATCAGGCGTTTCGCGCGTTAGGCGTTGCGCACACAGTCTACCAGTCGCTAACAATTTCCTTAACATGGTTCTGCCAAATGTAATATGAAGACCTTTATTGAGAAGGTGGCATTTATTATTGAGCGTATTGATTAAATATCATTGGCCAAATTATTGATTAATATTAACTTGGAACGAAAGAGAAAGAATTAGCAAATGTATCTACCTGAGACCAATTTATGAATGTTATTTTAATTTAACTATGTAAGTGCGAGATAGCGAATGTTTTACATACCTATAATAGACATGTGCATTAGACGTTATTGTATTATATAAGTATTTTCAGTGTAGGATGTATACGTTGTTGGTGTGTGCTTAATAAATAAAATAAAATGAAACTATTTGTGCTTATAAAAACATAACAGTCGCCGACACAAACTCTTATTCTTTAAATGCGAACGATAAAATGTCGATATAAAATCGAGAGTTTGTGTCATGCCTAAACCTGGCACTTGCCGGTGTCCATCTAAAATTATATCTTACGGCTCTTGAACCGCGCCCGTCATGCAAATAACTAACATCGCGGCCTGTTTGACTTAGAGATAGCATTCGAAAGCCACCCCGCAATCAGGACGGGTGATAACAATTTTGAGCTTGAGATATTGTAAAGAGCATTCATAATAATATGTTTGCAGCGACATCCAGGAATTCTCATTTATGTAAATTCAAATGTGGTGGTTTAAACAAATGCGGTGTCACAATAATTATAAGCCGGCACGTGCCCGTGTTTGTCTAATTTATCACTAAAGTATATTATGAAGATGAAAGAAATATATGATTTCTTATGTTTACGCGAATGTTAGACATTGAAATAAAAACTAAAAACTATTTAAACGGATTTTATCGCGGTTTTTTATATTATTATTTTCTCCCTTTATATTATTATTTGTTTTTATTTCAAGAAATATATGGTTAACATAATATCAAACAGGTACAAATTTTATAACTATTCATTCTGTATTTTCTATAAAAACATGCTCCATAATGCAATTTGTAATCCCCATGAGCATACAATTGTCTCTTACGAATTAAAACGTTTATAGTGTGATTATAAATAAATTCAAACGGACACACAAAACCGGACACGGTCACTTCAAACATTACAAGGTAATTTATAATTATATTATATAAATCAGCACACTTCCTACTTGCGACACTAACAGCGTCCAGAAAATTTATAAACACAAGAAATTTCGGCGTACAGGCCATTGTTTAAAAAGCGTTTAATAAATTAAACACCAGAGACAATATTGGCTATAATCCAGGATTTAAAAATGTCTAGTAAATCGTCGCCGGGACACGTCGGTGATAAGTGGGGCGGTATCATCCACCTAACTCATCTAAACAGCAATTAAAATAAATAAAAACCGCCGAGAAATAACAATAAATGTTGAGTGTATTTTGTTTTAAGAAATGCCTTTGTTCCTATTCCTGTAGACGCAACGGTGGCATTGCTAATTGAGCGAATCTCATTTCCGTTTATTAAAATGTACTGAGCAAATGAAAAATATTTTTCATTATGCTTCATTAAAAAGAATAATAATGTAGATATAAATGGCGACGCAAGAGATAAGTAGTTTTTATTCTAAAGCCAGACGGCGTCTGTTGAGAAAGGAATTAGTCTGTATTACGTCGGGACTTGTTTGATGTCATGATAAACTTCAACCTTGTTCCACAGTAATAAATTATAATATTAAATGGTACCAATAGTGATATTAGTAATTAGGATGGTGTATTCTGTATAAGTTAAGCATTCTTTAAAATAAATGTACAGTAATTAATTTCAGTTGGCTCAAATTACGTTTATATTTATTTCGCTTCATGTAATTTGGTCATAATTGATGGCCGAATAACGTTTGACTGGTAAAAATATGTTCAATATACGTCTTGTCACGCGTAGTTCCTCTGACGCATAACACCAACATAAAATGAAAAACCAAGGACGAGTTCCAAGAGAGAACATTATTCAAATGTAAAGCTCGATTCATACGCATGTGTATATTCTATTTGAATTTCGAGCATAGTTGGTTTGATGGATTGCGGTGATTTTAGATATTTGGCATGAGAAAGGCTCCGTTGCATTATTGGAATGGTAATAGCAGAAGAAACAATAAAGTGAAATGGAAATGGCTAATATATAGTAGTATTGGCGCGGTAATGAACTAAGCGTTATTAAATGTTAACTAATTGCTTATAGGAGTACAGAAAGTGGATGACATCAGGTTCACACTGTATTGAACAAAGAAAATGTTTTGCCCTGAAATATTAAAAGGAGTCTTGAGTTTATTTTGTTCTTACGGTTTCGAGTTTAGACTATCACTTTTGTCATACGCGCCGTGATTTTTCAAAAAGTTTAACACGTCTTCTGGCTGACACACTTTTAAATAATATAAAAAAGAAATGATTACATGGAGCAAGCCTATTAATGTAATACGACAATATAATTGCTACGTCAGCGGAAGCTGGAAAACTGTCATATGGAAGAGACAAGCGCGTCCGCGTCGTAAATTTACATTATTTTATACGATATTAAAATTGCGAAATAATATAGTGGTGTTATTTTAGTTTTACATCCGAGATTGACGTAATATATTTGCCTGATCATTAATGTAACTCATCTTTCATTGTGCATTGAGCGTGTGAGGAAGTGGGTTCGATTTTTTTATTTTACGTGTTGGTATGATTTACAAAGTCGACATATGGATACGACGGTTGAGCAGTGTTTATATTATTACTCTTAATGTACTGGACGATTACTCTATATTCATGAAATATTAATAGATAATACTCAACATCTTTATCAGTTAAAATGTGAATGTAATTCACTGTTCAAATAGGTTTTTCAACAAAAAAAACCTAAAACGAACCACTAAAAATCCGGGCCGGTCATTAATTAGCCGAAACTGTCGATCACTCCAGACAAAATGTGACGGCTCCGTCCGCGCCCTGATTCTAGGTTATACACCCTAACAAACAAGACCTGTCGCACATCAAAGACGAAATCTAATTTTATGTGATGAAAGTCATATTCTACGTCGTACATACATCGTCGCCTAAGTAACAACTCGTCTATTTTAGTTAGTTTCAATGTAGTATCGATGGCATGACGGTTTTGTGATATTTTTTAGGTTTCTTGGCATATTTCAAAGGGATGTAGAATTTTGTTATTGGTTAGTTTTACTACCGTTTTTGAAGAAAATCGAACACCCATGTTCGTGTGTTCAAATTATTTTATGCATGTGTCGAACATTCATATTACTGGCACATGATACTTTGTTAGATAAAAATTTCTCGTTTATCTAAAACTGCCCTTCAAAAAGGAAACTTAAATAAACGGTTAATAATAAGCACGTGACTGTTAACTGCATTATTCATTTCCGATTCAGTACACGCTGTTATATTTCGAGCTGATGTCAAAACATGAAAGACGCATGTCTAAATAAAGATCATTCAGTTTCCACAGCGATCTAAATCTGTCTCAAACATGATAGATGTTAAAACCATCGCCGCTTCACACACGGATAACACCTACACGAAACTATGGTTAGCTTGTTGCGTATATTTCACACGATTTAGTTAGTAATATTATGACCTGTTATTATATTTTAATGTACTTTGTGTTGATTAATTAGGACTGCATAGGTATTGTCATGTTAGTGACAATAGTTCTGAGAGAGCATATACTGCTGATATCTTTGCGCCCCTGCCGTTCATTTAAATTGCCTCACGAATAATTCTATTATTCCGAATATATTTGAAATTAAGTTGGAGCTACTGTAAAATTGTTTTCTCGTATCGGCGCTCGGTACGGGAAGACCATGAAGCCCCGGGCGAGGTAAAACAAATCAAACTCAAATACAAGAGAAACAACTCTCCGGAAATCTGAGATAGTGTTCCATTTCCGTTTGCCGGTAACATCAATACGCCACAGAAGCCGTGCAGTATTCATTTTCATAGTTTAAACAAGTTCTTAGTTGGGACTTTTGCAAAGGATGAGTTTTGAAATACTGTGAAACCAAATAATATTTGAGAGTACGGACGCTACAAATTGGATTTCTTGGGAAAATTGCAGGCGATAGTAAGTTGAAAACCAATCAACCGTGACGATGAGTTGTTTATGGGTTGTAAGGATTCGGTGCAATTACTCGTGAGAAGAGATTTCCACTTTTTCTACAGAGGTAAGAACAAAATTAAAAATACCTAACTAAATGTCTGTGAAATACATCTGAAACAAAGCAATATCACATGCAAAAATTGTAGCCTGTAATACATTTTACCGGCGCTGTTTTACAGAGTATAAGCGTGGTCACGTCCCGCTGTGATTACCTACTTCTTGTTTCTCGTCTTATATGTTGTACCTATAAGTCGGGAAATCGTTATTATTACCGCATATCTTCTGAAACTATTTATTATTTTGTTTGGGTTTTAGTTAATGGAGTTTGATTTGCGTTTTTACTGCTTTTCCCATATGATCATATTTTATTTGATTATTTGTTTTGATGGTTCTTTTAAAATATTGTGTGTCTTGTAACGTGAAATTTTATTTAGCTAAAAGGGTAGTGTAAAGAATGACCGATGACTACGAAAAAAAGTTATACTCAATAGCTATGTGCCAATATGTTTGAATTAATGTGACTACCTATGGGACAACATTATGAAGCAGATATAATTCAATTTGCGTTACTAATCGGTAGTTTCGGCGAACAATAGCCCATTATTAGGTATTGAAATGTTATTATTCCGACCACTGCTGTTGATGGCGCCACCGCCATATGGCCTGGTAACATTATATACGTAAGCTTCAGCGGGTTTTAGGAATTAAATTACCTAACAGGGTTTTAGATGAGTCGAAAGGACTACCCACAGGACTACATTCTCAAAGATATTTGTAGGCGTGTAAATAGCATCACTTTAGTGTATGTTAATAATAAATTGATGCTTGAAGGTCAGTGAAAAAATAATTATTGGTTCTATGTGTCATAATGATCACTATCATCTACCGAAGCATTCCAACGTACTCAGCTAATGAACTTTTAAATTTTGCAATAGTGGCACGATTTATATGTGCTTTGTCAACGTTCACAATGTGGGACGGTCGCGACAGTGTTGTCGACGTCGGATCGCTCGCCCACAAAATGCGACGCGACCGACGCGCGGCCCGTGCTTATAAATTTATGTATTCGACAGGAATTAAAGGAAAAGCTTAAACGGGTCATGTTGCTAAATTGTTTTAATAAAATAAATACATTTTTATTGTGATCCATTTTTGCGTACTAGATTTCCAGTTTCGCGTGCCAGTTTACACTCTACATAATAAACAAAGTGTTTTGTTATAACAGAATCTGGAACAGAATCCGCACCTATAGCACGACAACCGCGATGGCCAGTTCGGATTCCAGTCAAGCAATCGTATATTAGCACGATACAAACAACTCAGAATTTGGGTCACCGCTTTTCGAAACGGACACGCGTAAACTTGAAAATAGATTTTATATTTAGAGATAACAAAAAGCGTAACACATCTCGTTCATTGGCGCGTGGCGCGTACATTAAATACGTTTTCTCATGAATTGTTTCTATACATTAAATAGGTTTTCTCATGAATTGTTTCTATAATTATTGTAGTTTTATTTCGGCGATTACGTAGTAGGTGATATAATTCGCTAGTGTACCTTATTTATTTCAGATATTATATATACATGATATTGTTTATGGAAGTATAGGTATATTTAGAGTGGGCGCGTGCGTACCTGTGCCGCGGGTGGTGCGCGTGTCCCGGCCGCTCCGCGCCCCGCCGCCCAGCGGTGATGGGTCCCGGTAACGGATTGACGGGGCGCATCTACGGTAGCAGGGGATCGGAATCTGTATTTGCGCGGCGTCCTTGGGGCGAGGCGGTGGCGCGGTGGTGCGCCGGGCGACGCTCCCGCGCTACCGCGCCGCCGCGCCGCAGTCACAGGTGGTGCCGGCGGCCGCGGCTCGAGCGCGCTTGCTCTCGCTACTCTCAGTGCGTCACCGGTGTCTCGCACGCGCGATCCTCTCGCCTCGCCGCCTCCGCTAGTGCAATATTTTCAATCGAACTACTACTCGAGAAAGCTTTCAGTGTATTTTCGCCGGACGCAGCGCTCGCGCGTATATTCTTTTTGTTCATGAGTGAAATGTGATCGAAAATGAGTCGAAAGCAAGATAGGTACTCGACGCGGCCGAGGAGTTTGACGACTCACTATGGCTCGTCTCCGAGCATGCTGGGCTCCGTGCTCGGCGGGCAGTACAGCCCATACGCGAACAATTACTCGAACTATACTCCAAGCACGTACAGAAACTACAACCCTTACAGTGTGGGACTGGGCCGGCCCGCTTCCAATCTCGGCATCTACGGAGGCACCAGCTCAGGCTACGGTGGTGTGTACCTGAGTGGTGCTACATTAGGCTCTCTCAATTTGATGACTCCAGTGCTAAAAAAGTTGGACAAAAAGTTATTAGCGAGTCAAAAGAACTTTAAACCTAAAGCCGTGCCGCCTGCGAAAGTGGTGCAGGAGGCGCCCCCAGAGATCACCCCGGAGCCTCCTGCAGAGGCGCCTCCGCTACGACCCGAGAGAAAATCGCGCTCAAATAAAGTGGGAAACCTAGACAAAGAGCGGTCGCGATCTCTTAATTCGCTCGATACTGTCGGTGGGATGGGATCGCGCTCCCTCAGCCTCACCTCGGTGGCTTCGGATGGATACTGTGTATGTATTTCGTATGACAACTTATATTTTATCACAATATTCGCATTGAGATGGAATCTTACGAATGGTCGTGTAAATAAATAAGATCAAAGTTTGCTTTCTACACACCGGTGTATTTTCAAACGAACGCGTTAAATCTGATTTCTCGAATAAACATGTATTAGAGGTAAACATTTTCACAATGTTACGTGTTATAAACATTCAAGATAGTAATCGTGTTGCGAGCAAGAAACGATAATCTGAGATTATGTTTTGGGAATGATTACGATGTACGATAAGCTCGATTTTGTTGTCATCTTTGGTAGAATTGTTTACTTACTCACATGAGTTGTGTTCTGAATAATAGGCAACAATCAAAAAATGTAAAGATAGTCAATCTATGTAGATGTCTCTTAATAAGTGGGAAATTTATCTTTTGACATGACAAATATTATTTCGTAGTTGCTGATTTTGTAAAGTACATATTTATTGTTTTTGGCACAATTTGTTCATTTTAATTAGGCGCAAGCTAAACGTTAGTGTCACTGATATAACTAATATTCGTCATTGGATTATTATGAGTAGTAACTCTTTTTTTTTTAAATTATAACTGTAAATAGTTTAAGAGATTAGCTCCATTGGTTTAGTGTCTGTGAGACGTTAATACGAAGGTCCCGGGTTCCATCTGCTTCGGATCAAGCAACTCCCAATGTGGCTTTTCATCATTATCTCACAATTAAATCCTCGAGAGAATGACTGCATTAGCCAGCAGTTAAACAAAAATATCTCGTATCCATTTTTCAAAGAAGTTAAGAAAATGTGTTGCGATATGCGGCGTATTCCATTTAAAATGGAATAAAGTGTAATGAAGCAGTTTGTGCACTTTTCCGGATGGGGTCTGTGTCTTTAGCTAAGAACTTCTTCCGTGTACTCACTGACTTGATAATTATGGCTCTTTTAAAAATGTTTCTCGGAATTCTCGAACGGACAAGACCCCTTCTACGGAAAGACCCCTTCCCCCCGCCCCTTTCCACGCTTTCGCTTATTGGTTTGCTTGGATACGTATGTATACCCTGCAATATATGCACATGTAATTACTGTGTAATAATGATACGTGTAATTATTTGCACACATCGCTATCATGACGATTTGGTTAATTACGTATTCCTTAATATTATATCCTTAAGGAATAATTAATTAAAATACAGATACATTTTCTGACAGTCACATTTGCAGTCTTCAACGTCATTATGAATCTTTATTGTATACAACATTTAATGTCTTTGGTCAGTTCTCACTTCTATATATTTGCCACTGCAAATTCTGTTTCATCCAAATCTATTTATCGGTTTTATATGCGGTGATTGGTAACAGGTAGCGAAACATTTTGCTCGCGGCTTCAACTACAAAAATAATTTAAACAGTTTTCATACGCACAAAGTTTTTGTTACAATCATATCGATAGGTTAGAAACGCGCAGACTATTTACATACAGACATTATTTTTCATTAGCATCTTCCGCATGTGTAGCCTAAACCACTTACTAAAGTCATCACAATCTGATAATTGGTTTAGATGGGACACAGACATACGATAAAAATCATTTAACGTATAATCTAGATACTTATATTTTCTATCTGCACTTGATCTCGTCCCAAATAAATATCATAACACGAAAGCAGAAGTACCTGTTGGACTGGTCGCCAGTGATACCCACAAGACAAGTGTCACCTGGTGTTATGTTACCAGACACTTGCAACTGGAATATGTTATCTCATAAGATAGCTAGGAAACGGTGTTTAACTATTCCACACGTAATTGGGTATATCAGGATCCCTAACACGAATTTACGCGTTATACTATCGTTAACGTTATAGTTTTGTTTAAGTTAATTTTTGTATGAATATTTTACTAGCGCCCTTTAGTGTATTCGGAACTAAAATACTACAATGTGAACGTGTGTGCGTGTAAATTTCTAATAGTAAATCGTGTAATCATAGAGAAGCATATGTTAAGACGTATGGAAAACGGCAGCACGTGTCTTTTTTGAGTAGTGGTATCGTCTAACTAATAGGTACTAAACACGTTAACTTACTCGATACATGTACTATACTACAGTGCGTAAATTCCTGCCAAGGGTATTACGTATATACAGTACGAGGGTACTGTAGAGTTTCATCAAAGTCGGAGGATGCATTATTAAAACTTGACGTTGCATTCAGCTTTAATTAACGTGTAGCCAACGGAAATATTTTCTTTGCGCTCAAAGATGCAACGACGGGAATTTAGAATTTTAAAAATAATTGTTTTAATTAACCAACTGTAAAGAAGAGAGGTTATTTATACTTCGTATCCTTGTTTGTGCAGCCATAATATTATAAACGGTGGTCCGATTTTAATGATTTATTTTTGCATTGGATTTCGTATAGCTTCGGAATAGTCCCATTTAATGATACTGGTAGAGGACCTTAGACTTCGAAGATGCAGAAGGAACTCCTTAAAATCAATCAGGATTATGATGATTTTTTTGTGTTGCGTTCAGTATGACATCAACATATTAAAAATATCGTTTGACCTTGTACATCGAAGATGCACCAACTCCTCGAAATAAAACAGGATAAGAAAGATTCTGAGTATCAAATATAGCTTTGGTATCGCAGTGGTTGTCCCGAAAATTCGCTGCTGATGAGATATACACTAATTCGAAATTAATATAATTGACATTAATAATTGGGTAAAGGATAATATAACTTCCTAATCCTAACAGTGTTTTATTATTAACACTATATTGAATTTATTTTTGAAAACTGCACAGAGCTGGAGAGAAAACCCGATCGTTTGGGACAAACATATTTTTTTTACATCGGACGATATTTTTATGTTTTTTAAAAATAAATCATCCAGCTATGGTGCCTAAGAAATACTAATTATATATGAACTCCATCAGATGTCACAGAAACATTGGCAACTGCTATCCAACAGGTTACCCCCCCCCCCCCCATCTCATAAACGTATTCCATATACGATAGCATGTGCTGATTCCTCATCTCCATTCCAGTCGGGCAGCGAGCGCACAGAGGAGTCTGAAGATCGGGACTACAAGACGCTATACGAGGCGTCCGCAAGCGAGGTGCGCCGCCTACGCGCACTCCTCGCCACCTCCGAGCAGCAGCTGCGTGAGGCGCGCGCCACCATCACCAGGCTCACACAAGTGGTATGACAACGCAATACCATCTAATGACATGGATGGATTTATTTGACACATTTGACGTGAAGAATTTTATTGCTGTTGCTTCTTAAAGTCCGCCGTCGACTTAGCAGAATCAAAGCACGCGGAAACGCTAGCATTTATTTTGTATGTTGGTTCGGCTCTGCTTGCCTCTTCGATGCCGATTATTGAGACCTGTAGGCTGTTCTAGTTAATAATTTGAAATCGGGTAGTTCAATTCTATACAAAAATGAATTTGTTTGTGCACTCTCCACGGCAATTATAAACACTTGAATATTTGCAGGATGATGATGGTGTATGTAATTGTAAGAATTTACGATTATATTTAAGGCGGTAGAGACGTTGTAGAGTGATGGTCAATACAGTTTTTTGGTGGTGGTGGTGGAGGTGTGATGGTATTCGGTTAAGGGATTGATATTTAGTGGTATTTAGTGCTGTTAAAACTTTGTATGGGGATATTGATAGGAAGACAACAAAATATTAGCTCTGTGTTATTGTATTTAATTTCATAAAATTTCATCATTCCTTTCATTCGAATTCGGGTATGATAGAAAGTCTTTGTTACGTTCAGTAATGTATCTGATTCATAATTAAAAAGAAACACGCTAAACTGCTCGTATTTTTAAATATATTCAAATTATTAATACTATTAAACATGTTACAGTCAAATGGTGTAGTTAGATGTTACGTGAAATTACTAGATATGAACTCGGGATGGGTTTTCGATAAACCGGAGCAATAAAAATAAAACACAAGCAAAAATTATTGGATTGTTTAATATTTACATTTTTTCTACATATTCGTGGAAATAATCAATTATTCCCGTAATATCTCTGCTTTCATCGCTGCATAGGCTAAACAATCATATCCTACCTTAACAT
Organism: Manduca sexta; assembly: GCF_014839805.1. Lineage (NCBI taxonomy): Eukaryota > Metazoa > Arthropoda > Insecta > Lepidoptera > Sphingidae > Manduca > Manduca sexta. The sequence goes on from NC_051141.1 coordinate 15,993,663, forward strand.
TTTTATCACTAATGGATAAACATTCTTAAATATTTAATTTCCAAATTTTCTTTGTTTTGCATTTTGATATTGACTCTCCCTTGTACGTCCTAGCTTTTAACCACGATCTTATTTCACATCATATTACTCATGTAATCACGAAAAATACGTCACGCTTTATCCATCATCGGCAGCGTTTCAGTTTCATCATCCATTTTTTATTCATCATACTTTTCAAAAGTTGTTTACGCAATTTTTGCATCATTGCTGAGCGCTAGATTTTTCACCAAATGTCTTATTGTACATATCACACGCGTCACTACACACTCTATTTCAAATATTCGACTAATCTCCGCCCACGGTGCAACACTAATTGTGTTCGAGACAGTCGACAGATTGGCTCGCGAGTCACACACCTGGATGTATTTACTGCCAAATTTCATACGCGCTGCCTGTGCGACGGTTCACGGAAACCGCTGCACGAAGCTCTGCGAATGTGCCTCACAGCGATGTGCCGAATGTTGCGTTTGAAATGTTGCTCTTGTTTATTGGAACAAGAATTGTACAAAAAAGTGTCGCTTCAAATTTTATTGTTGGGTCAAGTAGCTATGCGAATTTTTAGGATTGTTGATTTTTATTCCATGTTATGGCGTATTTATAATTGTCATAATTTGTACATGATTTTCAGGGAATTACATTGAAATAATTTTTGTTCTCAGAATCAGAATTCATTATCTGAAATAGAGAAACGAGAGAAGAGGGCCATGGAGAGGAAACTATCCGAAATGGAGGAGGAACTAAAGGTGACATTTATTACTATTCACTAGTCTTTAATAACGGACACAGCACCCTTCCCACACGACACATTATATATATTTGCAAATACATATATTTAGACAGTTAAATAAAAACTCAGACATGTAACCGTTGAGCTTGTTTGATAGTAAACAATATGGCGGACTTCAAGATGGCGCCGTCCTCCGCCGCAAGTTATATAATGTCATGTTGATGTTTTATAGCAATTGCAAAAACTAAAAGCCGAGAACGAAAGGCTGAGGGCTGAGAATCGTGCCCTAACGCGGGTCGTGAGCAAACTGACCAACTCTGCCGCCAAATAGGTAAATGTGTACGTTTGTTGAGCGCCCGCGACTGGCCACTGACGACGCAGTGCCGCGCGCCCGCCTCAGCGCCGATCGTTGCTCTCTCGCTTGATTTGAAGTGTTTTTTTTTTGTTGCAATTAACAACCCCGTGCTATTATACATAGCTTACATTGTGAGTGCAAGCTATAGATTTTAATAAACAAAATAAAAACTGTAAATATTACATACATCATCTTGTAGCACCGTTACCATGCTTGCACGTATTGGTATATTTATAATCGAGTCATTTATTTCAAGAAGTGTAAATCGCATACTGTTTTAATTTTTTAATGTTTAGTGATTATTAAAAAAAAATCTATAATTATTTATTTACTTAATTATGCTGTAAAATGGCTAGATGATAGTAGCAAGCGAGTGGGTCCGATCAGCCGGGGCGGATGTCGGGCACGGCGTCCGTACCTGTCGCGCCCCCCACAATAATCTTCATTAACAGTGTGTTGGCGAGCATGTTTTTATACGTGTCTAACTTGCGCTCGGTACGTCCGCACTTATGTGCGCGCGTGCACTGCGTACGGGCGATTTTCACGTTGTGTTTTATCTGATGTAAAGCTACGAAAGTAACTAATGGCAATCACAAATTTAGATGATATATTTACATATCCCACGAAGAGTTGTTATTGTATTGCTTTGTATTAGGCGTCCCGGTTTATCCCGGCTTATTCCCCAAGGTTACATACTTTGGTCATTATAGATTTTTTAAATTTATTTGACTTACTTCCATATAGTTGTGGTATATACAGTTGTATGAGGAGAGAAGTAAATGTATAAAAATGCTTTAGATGGTAAAAATTGGCATTTGAACAAGTAATTTGGAGCCTGTATGAAACACAACGTGCGCATAAGGTTGGCTAGCGTGTGTTGCATGACATGTCCGTTACAGCTACAACAAGTCTGAATCAATCGGAAACGTCCATTATATCATTAAACAAATACCATTCACATACAAAAAATCAAATAATGACTCAAATACACATGCACACAAGACATTATTATAAACAATGGGAACGATCGAACAATATATGCTGAAGGCTTTTGGAGGTATGGAAGTATCCTAACATACACAGCGTTGCGCTCCTTGTACATATTGTGATATAGCTTTTAGTATTTTACATATACGACTAAGGTAAATTTATTTGGAACGTAGGAATAAAACTGAAGCCACACCGTATACACGTATATGACCACAGGATCATATAATTCATATAAATATATACATTTATAACATGCATACAAGAAAGTATCTAAAATTTACCTCGGTCGTATCTGTAACATTGCTATATTTTGAGATTGCGACGTTTATAGTTCAGAGTGTGGCGCGTTTTCTTGCGCGACACGAATATAGTTTTCAAATTAGTATTTGTTGGTTTTCTTACCCTCCCCTTGTGTCTAGATTTTGAAATACGTTCTAGATATTATAGTTATCGTGTGTGTTCGTTTGCACAGATTAGTTAGAAACGGTCTTTAAAATATTTTTATATTTCACGTGTCATTTTTGTACTATCAAAACTTTGATGTTCTCTTACGTTAATGAACATAATATACACTTTCCATTTACGCACTGATCGTGTGACCAGTGTTTTAAAAATTCTCTATTTTCTCATTTATCTTGTTTTAATTGTTATTACACTTTCCTTGTTATTATTTTCTTACAATACAAATGCCGTGCCGCAGCGGTTCTCGTCTACATGCCAGCTAATGTTTTACTGTTCACCTACTTTCATCCGTTCCAAGTTCAATTTGCATGTTATGGCAATGTATGGTAAAGCAAAGTGAATAATTGGCTGGCACAGTATGTTTTGACATCGGTAGGTATAACTTGCATCACATCGTTACATTAACGCTGGCCTGCGCTGTATACATATCGCTCGCATCGGCGCACGTACGTAACCATGTCGTGCAAGCGTACACGTGTCCGAGGCCCGTGCTGACTGTCGAATGTTCACGTTTCAGTACCAGCAAGCGCTGCAGGCCGAGAACCAGCGGCTGAAGGACGAAAACGGGGCGTTGATCCGAGTAATCAGCAAACTGTCCAAGTGAAATGTTTGCACCACACGTTATATTTGTATACAATAAAATATGTTTCCTAAACAGATTGCAATGTTAAAATAGCTTGTACCTTTAGAACAGTGAGGAACCTTGTTCGTGGCATTGCGATACCTATCACAATCTTATAATGTGTTAAGAGACGTAGCAGCGGCTTTGTGCAGGGACAACGTACGTTATTTATTGGTATCTACTGTCTACGGTCCCCGCCTCGTGTTAAACTATTTATTTTATCGGCGACGCATTCGTACGATTTGTAGTGAATAAAATTTAAATTATTCGAAGCGAATGAGATCTAATATGATAATGATTGCAGTACAAAATCCGTATATAACGATACGTACAATACGATGTAATTGATTCAATTTGTTTCGTCGCACATGTAGCATGTGCGTTAGATTACGTCTTGAAATGAGGTTCCTGTCGCTACACACGTGCACGTCAGGACAAACGCACAAATCCGCCATTTTGAATTGAACCGTTTGACATATTCATATTATTCATTTTCCATTATTATAATTTTGATTTGATGTTTATATTTGGAGGATTTTTGCGTTTGGTCCCGAAGAATGCGCTAGTCTTTATGATATTAGTTCTTTTTATACCTTTTGCCATGCTTTTTAGTAGAGATACGTGGACGAGCGGTGACGCGACGTCGCATGTTGGTCACAAACACGGCCTATCCAACCGCACACAGGTCCGTAGTATTAGAGCTACTAATGTTGTAGTCCATGGGCTATTAATAGCATCGAACAATGTATTTTTTATAAAATTGATATCGAAATTATTAGGAAGGTACATATATTATTTTGAATTGGACATATCTCATTGTTTAATAATTGTTGACTAGAGTGGGTTTACGGTTATAAGTACATCGCAGAACTGATGTAGACTTCTGCCAGTAATGTTTTGTTGTCAGTTTGTTACAACATCGGGTCCCGTCGAATGACGCTCGCTGTAGACGCACTCCGCACATCCGACGTATAATTCGTTTTTCCTTACCTGCGTTTTGCTGTTAACAAACATTATGGAAAAAAAATAATTATAATAATAAAATATGAATTGCTTTGTACATAATATTTTTATTTAATATTTTCATGACATACTATTTGACATGATCTATTGACATCATTTTATTGAATATATCTTCCTACTGTGGAACAGGTAAGAAAAAATGAATTTTAATGAATTATAGCAAGTAACGTATAAATTTGTAAGCATGTACGGAACTTTATATACGGAATTGATCGGTATGTAAAGTTCGCAGATGTTCTTATTGCGTTTCCTTGTTTCTTTTTACATTATGTTTTGTATAGAATTAGATTTATATTGCGACCACACCGTTTATTTAACGTGCCTTTAACATTTTCTTATTATAAAATGTTAGTAAGTATTATGTACTTATATAATCGTCCTACTGTACTTAGCGACGTGCAACATTGTCATCGAGCAGCGAATGTAGTCAGCGGGCAGATGATGAATGGTCGAGCATCGAACCGTACGCTACGCGTTGTTATACGGCCGATGTAACGAGCCGGGTAGCCGCGCGCACCGCCCGCGCCACTCACAATGCACAAACCGTCCGCCCGCACTTTGTTTTCGACCTTATGTGACGGGTACAGGAATTAAACTCAATTATATATACATTTTTCACATTATTTTATAATGTAAACAAACGAACGAAACTGCTATTGTACTACGCTATTGTTTTTAAACTATATACAGCTGTAAAATTGGGAATATCCTAGGTATAACTAATTTCTCGAGATTTTCATTTTAGTGACGACCATTTTGTAAACCTGTACCCTTCATATACAAACATATATTATATAGTATGAATTGTGTTTATAAATATAAAAATCATGTTGCTCTCGAAGTATCTTTTTGTGTTGATATTTTGATTTGTATTCCTAAAATGATTTAAGTGTAAAGTAGGTTAGTTTTATAGTGAACCTGTAGTGGGTCTGTTTGCCCGCCATTATGATTGGTTAGTTTTATGTGTCGCAGGGATTTTGCGATGTTGAGTCTCGTCGACGTTAGTGTTACACTGAATACACGAACAATTAATTATACAGTATACCGCTTCCATATGAAATATTGATAACTCCGCGCCATTCCCCTTACACGCGAACCGTTTGCGGAATCTTTGCGACAAGTATATCTCAAATAACTAATATATACACATTATATACTGGTATTATGTATAGATTTTGTTAAGCATTAGTCGAAGAGGGATTGGAATGTGATACATATATCGATTTTGTACGCCACTCATGACTATGTGTTATGGATTAAGATTGTTTGTAACAGTTATAAGTAGACTGTTTTTTGTTGAAAAAAAAAGAATTATATCTGGGGCCACGTTGGTGCGTCGAAATGTTATATTGCCTATACATAATGTTTGTCTTGTTTACGGTGAGCGTTATGATGAGCGCCTCACGCCGACGTGTGGAACCGCGCTTTTCTGAAGCCCATTATCATTCTAGAGTTGGTGTTGCGGTGCGTTATCGTAGGCCGTCCGTTCGGGGCAAATATTGATTACGACTAGTCGTTTGTTAGCAGTGAGCATACGTGAGAGTGCGTACCATCATCACACCTGTTGTCTCACACCACGTAGCGCCTACTGCTAACACTGTAACTATATAGAGACATGTCTGTCGATGAAAAAAATGTAATATTTAAATTTATTTCACAATGTAATATGATAATTATCAATGACGCTACGTTAACATTGCATGATATATAAATATAATATAATTGTTGTCTTCGGTTGACTAAGTTCACAAAAGTTGTATGGATTTCCAATTGTTTATGGTGTAGCTAAATAGCACACGCGTTTACCGGTTGGGCTCGGGCGAGCAGTGTTGACAGCTTCACATTGAATGTTTATATTATTGTTGTCATCGCGTGGCATGCATCTGTCGTCGAATACGTCATCAGTCGTACGTTTGCTATTTAGTTGAACCGATGAAAATATATTCTCAGGGGAAAATTTATTGTTGTATAAATTAAGAGGTAGCACTTTGTTTATGTGATTGAATAAGATGTCGAATGATCTTCGGAATTATTGCTGTAGTGAATTAATACGTACGCTTTTATTTTATGTAGCGTTTCGAAAATATCATTTTTTTTTGTTCATGAAAGTTTTTATTTATTTCAAGAGATAAGAGTTGAATAAAACACATTTCTTCATTAATTTATTTTTTATTTGTTTTTATTTTCCTTTATTTTGGCGTGCCTTTTTGTAGCTGCTAGCTGGCGAATGTTGATTTTATGGATATACGACAGATCAGTCAGATACTTAACGCGCAGTAGTGCGGTACGATCATCATATATTTGTCGATATCGATAAAATTAATATTTTTTTATTTATATTTTGCAATTTTTAGATTTTTAATGCTTTGTGCGATTGTTAATTTTTGATTAGTTGGACATACCAAAGGATTGGGCTTCCAACTCGTGTAATATATTGATGTACTGGTAATACGATGTTATTGTGTGCACCGTCTGCCGTTTGACTTTGACGATGTTTTATGATGTCGACCTACTTAGCGTTAGATTAGTAATATCTTCGTGACCGAAGATAGTTTACATTTAAGAGAAGTCTAAGCAACGTGGTGTAAAAATTTCATATTATAATAGTCAGATACCATGTTATGTGAATTCTCAATAAATGACTAAGTCTGCAGGCATTGTGTATAAATGGGATTGAGTGAATACTGTTCGATATCATTGCACGTATTGATCTTTCTAGAAAGCATAGCGAATATTTGTAAAAGATCATCGCAGTAGCGAATTTAATTGCAGTTTCAAGATATGCTTTTATGATACAAAAATATTCATATTTTCTCAAATAGATTATTGAAGAACCCTGTTAAGATTCCTATAATAATAGTGGGGCTACATTAGCCGTTAATCATTTTTGATTTTATGTTGCTGCCTTTTGCTGGTTATGGCGATTTATAGAAAAAATAGCTAATAATAAACTCTACATTAACTAATCGTAATATAAAACATGTATATTTAAAACTATATAAACAAGCTTATAGGAATAAATTAACATTTATGACATACTACAACTACTACAACATAAATTAAGGTGAAATATACGAGAATATAGGATTCTGACTATGATCTATGATCAAAGTCAAACGGCGGTGTGGTGGCACTATAGGCAAGCTACAGGCAATTCACATAGTGTCTTAAACAGTAGTAGTGTCGATGATACAGCGTGTTCAAAGGGACCCTGTACGTACACGCCCCGCTCCCACCTCCCCGCTCCCCGCACATATTTAGTCGCTTGAAGCACAGTCTCGTCCGAATACAGATTAATAGAAGATTGATTTTTGGAGCAGTCTGTGCGTGGACGGAGAATACAAAATAGTAATATTATTAAAATTACAGTAGCATACGTGCGTTTTACGGACTTTTCTAAGTTTGAATGTAAACTTTTACGTACAAGTTGCGTTTTAATTACATACTTATTCAAGTTTCTGTTTGATTTCTGATTTGGGGTAGGTATATACTGTACAGTGCATCATTATTAATATGGTATACCATTTAATTTAATGCTTGTTTTTAAAGTTCTTTACTTATTTATGTAGGCATTAATTCAATGATATATAAACGTATGCGTCCACGCACTTGATTGCTATCGCTGTCCTAATTCGTGTACATAAATAAAGTCTAATAATAAATAAATGTATTATAAATGGCATGTAATTGAGGCCATATACATGTATAAACAGAGATATATCGTAGCCGGTCTGTGGCACCGAGAAAGAAAGCCTCATAGAATATATTATGTAGGTGTTAATGTAAGGTTTTGTCTAAGTTGAACCTATGTTTTTTGGCGAAATGTCCTGTGGTGAACATTTCGGTATACCTACCTACCTCTAAAACTCATACAAGTGTCATATACACTGATGTATAACTCGAAAGAGAACGAGTATAATATATAATTGATTAGAAGACCTCATCGTGTACATAATAATCAAGATGAGTTAGATATTATGAATACTGTGAACCCAGAAAATTTTGCTTATCATCATTGGAAATGTGCGTTGCTAACCTTCAACTTTAAAATCATTTGATTGCATCTAACTTTTGATATGGTTTTTATAACTTTATTTAAAAAATATAGAAAATGCTTTCACATAATGCTAGTATTTTCTTTGGCCATTTTAATACATTTAAAATTATTGATTATACATATTTAGGTATTAAACGTCGTCCAACCATTTATTATAATTTTGACAGCTCGAGTACTAATGATTTAGTGATGCATCGATTCGATTAACGTTGTATCGATTCGATTCTTGTAATAATCGTTATAATTTATAAAAAAGAAAATTATCGGTTACCATATAGATAAACTGTAATTTTTTTGTTATGTGTTTATGTTATGTTATTTTCGCTTAACAATTTGAATTGTTTCTCAACATGCCCAGGCATATAAAGGACAACAATTAATGTTTTAAAATAAACCATTTGGGTAAAGCTTTACGGTAAACAAACATATTTATTATTTGGAAACTTTAATCAACCATAATATACTTATGTAGCTATATAAAATTAAAATATTAAATTTACATTGCCACATTTGGTCACATCTATGAAGTATTACAATTTGTGGTTTAGGATTTTATTTTAATAATTATGGAACTACATAGACAAGCTCATATCAAAAGTATAATAAACGGTTGGACGATGTATAGTAAGATATTAAATAATTATGTATATGTGTTAAATAATTATGTAAGAGAAAAGGGGATATGGAAGGAGAATAGAAAAGAAATTAATGAATGTTTCCGTGTGAGTGTAATTATGTAAGAGCATGTAATATGTATTTGTATGCACACCCATATGCGCAAGTGTGAGTGTAACAAATAGACACAACCGATTTAGGTAAAAACCCATTAATTTAAATGAAATTATTGTTTTATCTGGTTGCCGAATCCAGGACAGCTATAATAGAATTTGGTGTGATGTTATTAAAATCTAGTTTTTGGTTGGTAACATGCTAAATGGTACACTACTTTGCGTATATCTGTGTTTACTAGTGTTTAGTGTATGAATGAGTGTGTGTGCGCTTATTTTACGTACTAAGATAGCATAATTAGAATAAATATTGAAATAAAATATGACTTATTAATAAATTTAATTAATAATGCGCCCTGCCCGTCTGGCCGAATGCATAATCTTGTTCATAATAATTAAATTAATGAACTTTACATAATTGGAAGATTACACATGAGAATTTGATTAATGTAGTTATTTCTATTCAAATTTAAATCTATGCTGCACGAATGGTTACTGACCTTACCCGTGTCAATCTCTGGACTAAAACCAAGAATCTCCATTCTTTATCATAAAGTTGTAGCTTATCACTAATAACATTATTCAGAAAACATGATATTATGTAATTTTATTATAAGAAAGAAATTTGTAGCACCATTGGAGTCGACGTAATGCCTACACATATTGTTAAAAATCCAATGAAAAATAGTTCATGGATTAGCAAAAACAATGAATGAAACTCTTGTTCTTCTTCTAAACAAATATCAGTTTTAAGCCTCAACAATATACGACTTAGTAATTTATTGTAAATTTATAAGACCTCGCTTATATTTATTTATCTTCTCAAAATTGAGTCAAATATCGTCGGAAAGAATTGACAGCGAGTAAGAAACCCTGACATAGGTACAGCAAAAGTAGCTTATTTTAATAACCTACTTGGAGCAAAATATTTAAAAACCAAACTATACTTTTTAAAAGGAAATTACTTATAAATTGTAATTTAAGCGGAATTTAAAAACTTGCGTCACGAATGAACTTGTAGGGTTATTAGATGGAATTTAAAGTACTTATCTTTAGATTTAAGATAAAATAGTACATACTTTTATAATTGCATTATATTAATTAAATTAAAAATAAAATTTATCTTAGATCATAATATACAGCATGTGAGATAGCGCACAGTACTTATAACATAATGCTCACGCGCAGGCACGGCGCACTGCAGGCTTACCCAGCACTCGGTGGGCAGTTATGCACATGGACTAGCTCTTTCCTTTACGCTTTCCGTATATTATTAGTTTACAGAATTTATCATTATTATCAGCACTATAGAATGGTGAAACGACGCAGTGTGTTTTTGTCATAATCAACGAGATCGATACCTAGTTACAATTATTGATATATAGATATTGATTGATTATAATTATTGATTCGCCATCTGCGCCCAGTTAAAAAAACACGCTGTATATTTATAGGAAAAGATATCTTAGATTTTTAATTATTAAAAAATTGACCAGTTATCGCTAATGGTTAACAGGGAGCTTTATTTTTAAATTTAGAGCCAGTTTTTCCTCACATCCATTTTTTTTTGTAAATAAGAAAGTTTTACCCAGCGGGCCACACTATCACACACAATAACATAATTATTATCGGCATGTCACGTCAAGCTTTTTGTAATCATCTACACAATTTTTTTAGTACCTACTCTCAAAATCCGTAATGTTTCAAAACCATTTTTTTATCATAGATTTTAACTTTCAGGATAAAATTGCAATGAACATTTGAATTTAATATTCCAATTAACGGATGCTGTGCGCTAGTCTCTATACTGTATGATAGTGTACACGAATCAGGACAGCGTTTTATTAAACAAAAACCAATCGTAGTGTAGATAAATGTGCTTCGATATATTATTCAAAGTTATTCAAAGATTGTGCTCTGCGCTGCTCACTATATTGACGCACGCGAGTTTATATTATAATATAGTTGTTATTTACTTCGTTCTTGACTTACACTAACTTTCCCAGTCTAATTAGAATTTATTTTCGAATGAATTGTTTATTACCCTGACGTCGTTTATATCTTCATTAAATTCTTGTCAAAACTGAAACTTAAGCAAACTTTCATAACGTCTATTATACTACATTCGTATTCCAAACATAGCCTATCTCCGAGAATATTACTCACCTATATAATAAACTGCCTAATATTTATAAAAATATATTAACGATATAATACGTAGGTTTAATATGTAGTCATGTATAAAACGCGATAAGTTTGTACGTAATGTGCGTTTTATCAAGTTGCCTATATTTTAATATGAACTAAATCCTATTTCGTGTATTAAATTTCTAACTTCAAGGGGAAATAGTGAAAGTATATTGGAGTCATTGTGATAAGAAAGTTCATTATTCGGTAAATTTAACTTTAATATTAGTTTAGAATAGGATGTAAAATTATATGAGTAACCAGAATTGATAGTACGGATCTCGAATAAAATACGTTAAATTTTAGTAAGTGATTATATCAGATTAGCCATGGATTCTGATAGATACAGTCTACATTAGTCACTTGCACATTTCATTAGAAAATAAAATATGTCCATATAAAGATTGTGTTATAATTAATTATGACGTCATCAACGTTATATCCATCTCTAAGTTGTCATCATCGCCAAACAAGATCATTAGTACACCTATATGTACTTCAACTACTAGTGTATTTACTCAAGCATAAAACATATGATGTAACTATATTGATAGTAAAATAATATGCTACTTATTAGTATAAGTTATAATAAATAAGGATATATTCCTATATAGGTATAACAAATAGGTTCTAAGTATTAAGATTAGACATTAATATATTTTTATGTAATTATGTATACCTATCTAAATAACTGGATATTTCTATTACAATTTTGATATTGGCGTATTGATGACATATTAGTTATGCATATCAATGTGAACATCCCTTGGCATACCTGAGGAAATAATTTTAATACGAAGTCATGCTCGTGTAGGTGAAAAATGTTAACACTTCTACTATTTAGTTTTTACATGATTTACATCACCATCATCATAAAACAATAATAATGTTTCAATAAAAATAATATTCGGTGTCTGTTTTACACTCAGTAATATATCTAACTTATCGATCAACTATTTTCATATAATGTAGTCATTGTTATCCGATTCTGTAATAGGCGTTATATCTAAATAAAATAATAAAATCATTCTTCGTCGATTAGTATCGTCCATACTATCTTACTCCGAATTACCAAATCAAAATATTTTTATCGACTACTATCTTATATCTTTAGCTGCTACTAACCCCGTCTCCTCTCTGTATATTTCGTGTTTTAATCAAAGTCCCCACGTTACTACAGACCCAATATCTCAGTACGATAACCTCGAACGTCTTATTTCAATAGTTGTAGGTTTGTTATCTATAAGTATAATCTTTACATATGTGTCCACATACATATTATATATGGCTTATCTATTAGCCAGGATTTACAGTAGCGTAATCTTTGTATCAACAATTCTCCCTGGGCTTTTAAGACAAGTTCACACTGAGCTCTAATCAAGATTGATCGCGAGCCGCTGGTACCAGCGTGAAAGACGGCTAATACATAATTGTTTACACTTTAAAGAGAGTCGGTCCTCATGTATGGATGTTTTGCTGAACGATCGTGGTATTCTCTATCATCCAGTTATCAGGGTGATATTGATCCATAATTATACGGAGTTCTGTACGAAAAATTCAATACGAAAAATTCAAACTAAAATTAAATTGCTCCTGTTCTGAGGCGGGGATAATGCGTGCGACATTCCTATTTGTGTGGAACAGTTTTGGACAATATTATGAGTGTGGTTAGCTATGTTTGTGGGCGTTGACGTCAATCACTAGCGAATAGTAGGAATAAAGCTTGTATAAAGTCGATGGATCTGCGAGAATCGTGATTCGTGTACGCACAATATTACTGGTAATTATCTAAATCTTGTCTTACTGTGTCCTTGGGACTCACTCCTATCTTAGTCTTATGAAATATATCCTTTAGTGCTACGTTTTACACAGGAACCATCGTCCGCGTTATATAATTTCATAAAATCGACCATCTTGTTAAATACTAGGCCATGACATGCATTCGGCGACTAATATATTATTGATTGTTGATGTCGATTTATTTATAATAGGTTAGGTTAATAGTATTTGATTGGTCTTAAAAAGTATTTTCATATATTTGTTAGCTTTTTGTGTATTATGTTGTGGAATATTGATGTGATATGCATTCACATATTTTTAATATATTGTTGTTTTTAATATTAGTAGCTTTTTGTGTCCGAATTGACAATTTGTTTGGTACTAAAAATATATTTACAAGCTGTAATAAATATTAAGAATAGTCAAATGGGTAAATTCGAATTTAATTGTAAATAAGATGGAATACTACTCCTTCATTATCTACTATACAATACTAACTTCGCTCTACTACTTTCCTGCATCACTTCACAAATAAATGTTAGATTGGATATTTTTACTTTTGAGACTATATGTTATTCACATTTCAATATAGTCCCGTTAAATACAATAATTGTTCAATCATACTCATTAACATTTAACATTGAAAACGTGTAGAATTGGAAATTCATAGAAAATTACATAAACCAAAGTAGCCTACTTTTTTAATAGTCGTTCGATAATCTGGCATAGACAGATGAAGTTCCATGTAATCCGGTCTCTTAGTAATAAAACAATATTCAATAAGCAAAATATACTCTTGTAAATTTCCTAAATACATAAAGTAAATTTTCTATGAATATATTATGTGGGTACATGGTACCTAAACACTTTACCGTGTACAACTATTATATTAGCCCTTTGATAAATTATGACTCCCATTAAGAATTTAATTATATCACATGATAACTGAAATTACATTTATATTAATTTACATATGAAAAATAATTTTTGAGAAATCTAACGTCTTGATGGGAATCAAATTGATGTTGAATGTTGATCAAATTTAGGTAATATTTCGGCCCTACTTTGAAGGTACTAAACCCACAGATATGTCAACTAAGAACAATAATATTGGCCTTAAATTTTTCGAAAGTTGAAGCTCTGTATACATGAATGCGATTGCCGCATGCGAGAATGATAAACACTGCTATGATTAACACTCATGAAGTTATGAAAGCGTTAAGTCAAAGAATTTTAATAATGCTAACATTGTTACTAACTAAAGGAAATAAACAAAAAAAATTATAGTTTTTCTAACCTCTCAGTCACAACTCACACGGTGGGCGCCAGTTTACGACATGCTTGCCATAACTACATTAAGTTGTGGTATTACCATTACTTATAAGCCAAAACTAACATCCTGAACCCAGGTTTTTATGGATATTATTTACTTCTTTCAAAATAATCACTGATCTCATAGGAGACACGTGATATGCTCGTATACATGTATAGATAGATTTAAACCTTTTTTTTATTCTGTGGCATGTTATTATAAAAGCACTGGTTAGTGCCTTCATCTGACGGCCTCTTGTGTACAATTAATGTATATCTTTTACTATGTTTCAAAACTGTTCGTTGTCTCGATGTCTTGTCAATTTTATACAAATAAATGGATAGAAAAACATCGTTTTTTTTTGCATTAAAACAAATTTACTTTCAAGACGTTTATTAAACATATTTATAAAAATAAGTAAAACTACGGAGGCTGATGTCTTAAATAAATTTGCAGTAATCTGTCAACATTAATTTATAGTCTATCGTGGAATCTCATTTATAATAACGTCATATAAGTTATACTTTACCTTTCTTTCTTACTTTTAAAACTCTATTTGGCGACATGAATTACTGTCTATTCGTCTAGACAACAGTGTTAGGGTAAATTTTTTTTAACAAAAATAAAATTCTATTAATGTTTAAATTGGTTTTAAAGTTAATTTAATCACAATGATACTTAAAAATATATAGATAAAGGCACTCTCTTTACACAAAAATTTAAAGGAATATATTCAAGTCTATGAAATATAGGACACATTTTGTTTTACATCAATATTAAAAACAAAAACGTTATGGGCATGTATTTTATCTCAACAAACCGCAAATGTGAAATAAAGTGCAACACTTCATCAAATAATAAAGAAATAATTCATCTTTGATTTATTTCAATAATACGGATCGTTAACAAAAAGAAAACGCAAGTGTCGTCTGTTTAAAAATAACACTAATGTACATATTCGTAAGTCCTTTTTATAAAAGCACAAAGTTGCAAATCAATAAACCCACACACTATTACAGATATCCCAAAATTGATATTTTGACATCACAAGAAATAGATACGGAAATTACAGATGTCTTTTATATAAAAAGTACAAAAATACTAACACCCTGGATTATTTACAATTAATGTTTCATCGTAAAAGGTCGAAATCAAACTTGGTTCAGTAAACGACGCGGAACCAGGTAATAACAACTAATAGGATCGGACGAAACCGAACCGCGTTCGTCTAATTTTCTAGCTTCACTATACTTCGATGTGATGAGCAGCCCTCTTTATATTTTAACATGAGACGTGTAGTACATTAATTACAATGTATATTAGAGAAATATTTACAAAAACGTATAATTAATTAATAGTACGAAAAATCGAGTTTGAGTAAAGTTAGTATTACAAGAAATTATGCCAAATATATAATTTATATCCATAAATACAGTTCCATAATATGCGCAAACGCATACGTGCTCGTAAACATGCATGCACGTATGGGCTTGGGCATACATATGCGGCGGACCAAAAATCACTCACGCACACCGGCAAAATGTTATGTATATTATATATAAATCCGCATAATAATAGAAAAATGTAGTTATTCCCTTAAGCTAATTACGAGACGCGTATTTGAAGGGCAAACATAATATTTTGGCATTAAAATACAATCATTCATCGATGTATAACAATAAATTATTTTATACATTAATAATTATTAAATAATTAACTTTTGGTACACAATATAACGAGTTTATTGTGAATCAAAAGTACTGTTGACTGCAATTGTTTTTAAAATAAATAATAAATAAAAACTAGAAATCATAGATACCGCTATATATATCACGCCTGTTATAACATGAGATAAAATATTGCAACGAATACATCGAACAAATAAAGGCAATTTATGAAAATATTATACATAATTTTTTTATTAAGTAGAGCGTCGAAGGTAGTAAATTTTTTGTCATAAAACAATTGCAGTCATGATAATATGATATTCAGCATAAAAATTTCAACACACTTATATCTTTGGTTCAATATCTATGATTGATTGTGGATCGATACGAACACTTAATTTGTCAAATCCATTTTAAATTTAATACACTAAATTAACAGTTTGAACACTCGAGTCTTTAGAATGGTAACCGCACCGATAGATAATTTTGTTACAAAACGTAACACGTATACGATAAAAGGCACTTTTGTAAACCAATTAAATAACACTTTGAAGTTATTTTGTTACCGACAATTACAAAAGTTCATAATCCACACTGGCAACACTGCGTACGATGTCATCTGGCGTTGGTAATGACGTCATTCACACCCTTATTGTCCTGAGTTCACACCACCGTAAAATGACCATAAGCTTTACACGTTATTTCTCGCAAGAATCAAGATTTGTTCAAACTGGCGAGATGCGCATGCTGTGGTTTGAGATTTATTCGCTACTGTTACTGACAACTAATAAGCTGGAAACTACGTGGTTTGGCAGCTTCGAGCGTGCGAGCAGACCGCAGTGTGTACATCGCACCGGCTTCACTGAACTCGTCGGTGATCATGTGCGGCGCGTCAGTCGTCTGACGCGGATCGTGCGCCAATCAACGCACAGCAACCCCATTAATCGTGATGACGGCGCTGGGGCCGGTGGGCTCGGGCTCGTACGTGGACTCGGTGTCGCTGCGCCGGCCATACGCGACGTTGTCCGTGATCCTCTCGCTGTACGGCGAGTCGTATACGTTGTCGGTCACGTGGTCATATATATGCCGCCCGTTGGAGTCGTGCAGCGTCGCGTAGCTCATGACCGCCGCATTCTGGTCTTCCTTACGTTCGGCCCCTTCTATATTTTCTGTGTTCTTGACCGGTGTCGCTTTTCGCCTGTAATTGATTATGACGTCCTTTTAATGTTTTTTATAAATTAACAGGACTGGGAATAAAAAAATATCTTTGCAAACATTTAAAACTGCAAGTTGAATATTCACAATTTTTTTAGAAGTGTTTGAAGGCTGATAGCAATGTTGGATGAACCAATCTACTAGAGCTGAATTTTACTACTAAGAAATTTAAGTAACAGTATTGTTTAACTCATACTTAAATACGAAGTGTAATAATTATTTCAAATGTTAATCATTAGAGTTATACTTACAGCCTCAAATAAATAACACCGAGAAGCATCAGCAAGAACAGCACTACTCCGCACCCAACGCCCACGCTGAGTGGCAGCGTGCCACTGTCCACCGCTTCATTTGTGGCGAGTTCACAGGTAGGTTCGTCGCCTGACCACTTGCCATCGTCCATGCATTTGCGCAGGAATGGCCCTACCCGCTGGTACTGGGGCAGGCAGTGGTACTCTATCGAACTGCTGAACAGAGTCGATCCGTTCGATATTATTATGCGCCCGTTCTCAATCGTTCCTGGCGATTTGCAGTCGATTGCTGGAATAAATAAATGTCGATTAATTTAATGTAAATAGTTTGAGAACAACTTTATAGAAGCATTTTAAGAAACTTCATCAATTGAGGCATCCATATCTGTCACTTAGTCAGACATACTTTGAACTTGTAATGTTATTCAAATATTCTGGATAAGTGCATTTATATGCCAAATAATTGCTATCAACATGAAACATAGATATTCGAAAAACTTACGAATGCAAACAGGCACAGTGCCGTTCCACTGTCCCTTCGGCATGCAAGTCCTGGTCTGCTGGCCCTTGAGGCTGTACCCCCTCTCGCAGCGATAGTGCGCCTCTCCTCCAATGCTCAAGGTCGAGGTCACCACCAGCAAACCAGTGTTGCCCTTAATTTGAGCTGATGGATCCGCGCAGGTTATTTCTGAAAGTGTATCAATAATACATTTGTAATGTAAGTCGTAAAAAGTTTAGTTTCTGACTAGTCTTTACCACTTTTTAGAATTGAGATATTTGAAAATGAAATATATTCGCACCACAATGCGAATATATTTTTCAAAAAATAATATTCGCATTGTGGTGAGATGGTAAATTAATGGTTGTTAACTGAATTAAAAGGAACTGCGTGAGCTGTTGTTCCTCTTTCATTACTTTTTGTGTGTGGGTGTAACTTATAGCCGACAAAAGGCGTTTATTACAAGAATAATTTTTCCCTTTTTTTTCTTCTTCTTCTCACTATATTCATTAAAGTCTTCTTACCTTTGCAAACTGGTGCTTCAGCACTCCAGGTGCCATTGTCTTGGCACAGCCGCCTCGAGACGCCGTCTAGTTGCCAATGTTCGTCGCACTCATAAAGCGCTGCAGCTCCATAATAAGTTGCGTTTGTCGCCAGGGTCACTTTACCGTTCTGAATGCGACCCGGATTGCCGCAGTCCACGTCTGACATGAGAAAACAAAGATGAATCAAACTAGATGATGAGCTTTATTTTATTTGTCAATTATTTTCGAATCAGGGGTTCCATTATTGTACAATGTAAATTATCCTGTCTCGTCGAGAGATTAATATGTAACAGAACACTCCACAGTTTTAAGCCTAGAAGGTTATAATGGTTGTCCAAAAGAATGTTGTGCGTCTTCAAAAAATAATATTTTCTGTTACAGGATATACTCGAGTAAAAATATAACCCTGTTAAGTGGACATTTTATTTATCATTTTACTCACATTGACAAGTAGGTGTAGTCCCACTCCATTGCCCATTATCCTCGCAAGTCGACAGACTCTCCCCCACCACCTTGTAACCTCTCTCGCATCGGTACTTCACCAGCGCTCCAATCCGGTACGTGTTACCGACAGTGGAGCTCACAGAGGTTCTGATAAGGGTCCTGCCGTGGTTGCGGTCGTTGCCAGTCACTGACACTATACTGTTCTCTGCTACCACCGGGTCCGTGCAACGGATTTCTGAAAAGTTTTGTTTGTTAGTGAAGTACGTATTAACCTACAATCTGTTGCGTAGTGGTGAAGATTGAAGATAAAGTCGTGGGTAAAGTATATATAAAGAACTTTGGACGATCTAAGGCAGCGGATGCGTGAGATCAGTTCTACAGAAAACCTAACAGCTGGTCGGTGAAAGTAGATACACGATTGTATTGCCATTTAACACCTTCTAATCCGAGATAGACATTAAAAAACCATGGTATTTGTCGGACCAGTTACTAATAATAAACATTAGTCTTAGGCATAACATGGTAGATTACCCATATCAAATATAGTAATAAGAAAATAAAACAATTAGTGATTAGCAAAAATATGAACAGATTACAGAACGTTCTATATCTCATTTAGTATTTATGCATCTACAGTACAAATAATTAGCTAGATATCTGGCTTACCTTCGCATCTGGGAGAAAATTCGCTCCACTGATAGTCTTCAGTGCAGATCCTGCGGACCGGCCCCACGAGCCTGTAGTTTGTGGTGCAAGAGTACTGAATGATGCTGCCGAGGTGAGTGCTACCGTTAATCAGTTCAGTGGAACCGTACGGCAGCGATGCAAGTTTGCCGCAGTCCACGTCTGGGAGAAACATAATTTAATCATTTTTGTATATATTATAGGGGTGAAGCCATACATATGCTACTGGTTTTGTATTAATATTGAGCAATTTTCTTCTGTATTTTAAGTTTATATTATGATGCTACAAATTTCTAACATCGGGAGTAAGCTAAGCATGCCTCAACAGATTTACTGCTATTTCGATTCCTAATTACAAAATAAACTGTGTTTTGTATTTGCTTTTCGAATCTTATGACTTCAGAGAGCAATAGAGACTTATTTTTTTTCGGTAATATGGTGTATAAACTCACATTCGCATTTGGGAGGTTCTCCCGACCACTCCCCGTCCGGTTGACAAAGAAGGCTGGTCTCTCCTACCAGCTTGTGTCCTCTCTCGCAGTGGAAGTCGATGGTGGAGTGCACGTTGAAGTCGAAGCCTACCATGTAGCCGTAGGCTGGCGCTTCCGGTTCCGGACATGAGATCACTATAAAGTAAAGAAGTTGTGTTATTAGTATATAGACAGGCCACAAGATTCTTGGATTTAGTGTAAAGGCCATTTTGAGTATATTTTTTTCTGTTTACAGTTCCACAGCTTTTGATATTTAAATGAACTAAAATCTTTTGCAGTATTATTATTAATATCCATTTTGTTCCACGTTTTCATCTATTCAATGAGGAATATAATGTACTTTATTTATCGAAGTCCGTCGCCAGGAAGAAATCAGCTTTATTAAATGTTTTAATTTATAATTTAATCTCCACTTACATTCACAAGACGGGATATCATGCGACCACTTCCCATCTCTGTTGCAGACGAGTTCCTCAGCGCCGGCCAGCCAGTAGTCAGGTTCGCACGTGAACTGCGCCACGGAGCCGTAGGTGGTGGTGCCGTTAAGCAGCACGAACGAGCCCTGGTGCACCTGCGCCGGGGTTCCACAGTCCACGTACTTGCAAGAAGGAGGAGTGCCTGACCACGTCCCTCCAAGGGTACAAGTTACGCTCTGAAATTTTTTTAGAAGAATTTTTCGGGTTATGGAAATTTGTTTCAAGCAATTAGTTATTGGTTCATTTTATTTTCTGTTAAGAATATTTCTTCAAATCTTACCGGTGATCCAAAAAGGATGAACCCATTTTGACACGCGTACGTGGCCAGAGATCCAGCTTTGTGTCCGGTGACAGTGACTACAGCGCCGGTGACGGGCGGCGGCTCGGGGCACCAATCGAACAAGCACTTGGGGGTCTCGCCAGCCCACACACCGTTATCACTACACTCTCTTTCAGCATTCCCGACCAGGGTAAAGTTCTCGCTGCAGGAGTACACCGCTTTGGCACCATGCGTGGTTCTCCCGTCGACTAAGGTTACCTCTCCGTCCGGGAGGTCAGGTAAGGTGCCGCAGTTCACGTCTGGGAGGAAAGGACAAAGTTCCAGTTTTTTTAAAATACTGCTTTGCGTAGTTTGTGGTGATAAGATCCAACAGTCGTGGCATGTGGCATTCAATCCCTCGCACTACCAATAATTATAATCTATCAATAAGGAGGTACTATACCACTTTTATGAGTTATTAGATTGTTATCTATAGTAGCATTGGCGCGTAGTGTGCGTACGCGGAGCACCGTTTACGAAACTATAAAACATGTATAGTTTAAGCAGTTAAATACTTTTATTAATTATAATGCTATTTTTATTAACGGTAAGCATTTAAAAAAAAATTTTTTTAAGAAAGTATATTATTATTGTTGTCATATTCATTATAAGACTTCAATTGTATCGTTGAATGTAAGTGTATTAGCCAAGTGTTCTAAGCTTTAATGTAAATAAACAAATAAGTAATACTCTCATGGCATTTTTTTTTATTAGATTACCCAGCCTTGTATTGTATAGTGTCCCACTGCCGGGCATGGGCCTCCTCTACTATTGACAGGGATTAGGCCTGAGTCTATTACTGGCCTAGTGAGGATTGGTTGACTTCACACAACTCTCAAAATGCCTATAGAGAACTTCTTAGGTATGCAGGTTTCCTCACGCTGTTTTCCTTTGCCGTTAAAGCAAGCGATAATTCACAAATAATTTTCACAGATAAGTCAGAGATGTCCTTGGGATTGGAACCTGCGGACATTCATCTTAGCAGTCCGTTCCACACTCAATTAGGCTGTCGCCGCTTTATTTTGTTCATCAAAAATACTATGCATAAACAACTCACATTTACAGGTGGGTGCAGTCCCTGACCAGAAGCCGTCCCTCTTGCACTCCCTAGTCTTGTCTCCAAACAGCATGTGTCCCTCGGGACACTTGTAGGCGATCGTGGCGCCCACCAAGTAGTTGTTGCCTTCGATCGTCGTATTTAGCAGTTTGTCCGGACTACCGCACGAGGGCGGTACTGTAGACGGAAACAATTGTTGTAGTCATAACATTCAGATTTACTAACAGTAATTAAATACAATTCGCTTTATTTATGATAATTCCGCATTGGCATTTACGTATTTAACATCGTAGCTGCATATAAGTAGGTGGTATATATAATATAAATATTGTACTTATTTGGTACATATAAAAATAAATGATAATACGATTACTGTCATAAATAGGTATCCACATAATTAATATCTAATTAGAAAAATTAAGATGTTCAGCCATACGTGAACAAAATATAACATTCGCTCATGCAATTTACAAGTTAATAAAAATTCTATGCGCAGTTTTTAAAATACCATAATGCTCCTAATAAAATGGTAAGGTAGATTCGCTAACAATTTCGCAGACGCTGTTTAATTCGCAAACTGTCGAGTTTATTGAAAGATAAAACTTTGTAATCTCTTTTATTGCCTAATGGCGGTCTCATCGAAACTTTAGCTAACTTTGCAGCTATGTCGTTATCGGATAGTGTTTTAATTAAAAGCCAATTTGGTTTTTAGCCTCTTTCTTTGATTGAATAGTAATTTTTATTGCAAAATTGGACTTATTTTTCATTATTAATTTTAGTATATTTGAACTGTAATAAAAATTTTGACGATTCAATACGGAGCATACTAAGCCTGAGTCACACTTTGCTCTTAATTTTTTTTATCACATCCATTTCTTTGAACCACATAAAAACATTGTTTTATATAGTCACTGTAAAGTGTCACCACTGCACTTTATGGCAAGTAGTCCAATAGAATGTCGACTGAATAGAGTTGATTACCCCTCGGCAGTCGACACAATTATGCCGGCCTGTTACCGTATATACACAGGCTGATACCGGAACGCGGCACACTTACATGAGCCACTATAGCGGGTTTTGAGACCTTCTTTACGGTGGTTGCTATTCGGGCGGATATAAAATATATCCTACCTCCAGCACATAATGAACGCTTGTTAGTTGGCGGGCTATTTGTTATACATTCACTTTGTAGCGGAATGTGCGAGCGTTGCACAAAATTACAATTAAAATACTTGATCGTTATCTAAATTTATATTGCCCAATGTGTTGCATTGATGGACTCGTGTAATTTATGCTAATTACATAGATATACGTGGAAGGTTGCATATCAGTAAATGAACCATTGTAGAACAAGTATGTTAGAGGGCGTAATTTCGCTTTAGAATACAACATAGGGACAATCGCTTAGTACAGAATTAATTCTAAAGTATTAGGTATGCAATAGTCTTCAGCAATAAATGCTGCTTTACAAGTATTAAAGAACAAAAATAATTTGCCAAACACAACTCGCGACAGCAATTCTGCGTATACATAAAAATAAACGAAATCATACTGCTTTATGTTCTACGTACCTAAGTAATGCAAATAGAACGAACATGTCGTAACTAACAAATTAATATTTTATTCAAAGAAAAATAAATGCTAGGAAACTGACTAAATCTTCGCTGCAACAGTCTTGAATCAACACACAAACAGTTGTAATTTAAATGCCTTTTCCCTTTGAGTTTGCGTTAGTAAGTTATGAAGCTTGGTTATTATAAAACGATTCGTTTATCATATAATATTTTTTATTCTTTTACAGCTACCCAGAGGTTTAAAAATGCTACAATCAGATTTTTCATAACGAGCTCTTAATTACTCAACTGACTTTCATAATTGCTTGCTTTAGACGTTTTAGATGTTAATGAATGTACAATCAGCTTTTGTTTTTCAACCTTAATGCTAAAGAATTTATTCATTAGTAGTCTGGATTCAGGTACATAATGGCCTGTGTCGTGGGTAAGTGCGGGCTGCAGCCTCGTGGCTAATTTCAAAATGTTTGAGCGAGTACCACCTGCGTCAATCGCTTGCAACTACGTAAGTTATATCTAAAACATCAAACTAATGTTTCATGTACAAAACTACATATAGTATGTATCAAAAACGTGAATAAACATAAATTTAAGTATTTTGTTTTGAGGATTAGTCAGGGGTGTTCGTACAATCACATGTCATCAGCTATGTTACGTTTTTTTAAAGGCGGTGAGCCAACTACCGATAACCGACACATTGACCGATGATCAAAACCAAATATCGAACTGAAAGGGGAAATCCCAAATATCACTGATTCAGCGATTGAACCCCAGACTTCGGCACGGCAGTAGAACCGCAAAATAACACCATTATGCTATCGAGAACAAGCATCTATCATTAATGGGACAACAGACCCCGTGCAGATTACGCAAAAAATCAAATATTCGCGATATCCGGGTATCAAACAAAAACAGCGCCAACGAGGAAGTATAAAACACAAATAAACTTCCATACCGTCGCATCGCAAAGTCGCCATTGCCAAGCAGAATAAAGTAGATATGTACCTATGAAGGTGACACTCACGGTACTGGCAGATCCAGTGCAGGTAGTCGAGGTTACAGCCGACGTCGTTCCAGAGCCAGGTGCGTCCGCCGTCCAGCACTACGCAGTTCTGTTCCCCGTTGTAGTTGTTCGGCTGATCTTTCCCCCACGTCGGCTTGGAAACTACTTCACCTGTTGAACAATAGAAAATTATATAGAAGAATAGAAAGCCTTGTGTTTCCTTTCCTAACGCAGAAAATGTTCCATAAACGATATAGAAGCGATATATTATAGTATAGTATTGCAAAATATTTAAGTACTTTATGCAGACGGCCAAATATTGGGACCTAGAAGTGGTATGATTATTCTCGATACAAAGGTACTTATCATAAATGAAGTAATTATTGTGAGATATTAATAAAATTACTATTTTCCGCATGATAATTTTTATCATTCTTATAAAGATTGAAACTCTCTGACCACTTTTCAAATCTACATTAATTGGTATTCATCTCAGTTCTAAACTGAAGAAATAGTGTACACAGAGTAATTGAATTACATGAAGAAATTTCGAAACTAAACAATCTCTATCTATTCCCGCATACCATACTGCAGCTGTATCTAGTTTTACTTTGAGTATAGCACCAAACACCAGGATTTGGCAATCTTATGCGAAACTATGTCGCCTTCTGACGAACTTGAACTTGAAGATTAATTTAGTAAACAAACTTATTACAATGAATCTCAACAGACAAAGGCTTTATGATTATACTAGGATGAAAGCCAGTACCCAATTTCTAAGCTAAATTTTCCCCAAGCCGCAAGTTAAATTTTCCTCAGCGAATGCTACCTTTGTTGCAACAAATTAAATAGAATAACCAGTATGGTTTTCATAAAACAAACTAGTGAACTATTGTGAACAGTTTAATGTAGCTTCTGAAATGTAATATTTCTGGTATGTACCTATCCGTGCAATTATTTGCACAAATTATGTTTCTTTCTTCTGTTACTATGTATTTGGTTTACAAAATTATGTCAACCTTTATTGTTTGATATGGTATGGAAGGTTTTAATAGCATAAATTTGTAAAAGAAGGTGGAAGAGATTACCACCGCCCATCAACGTCATCAGAAATTATAGATATGATTGTGATTCTACAGGAGCTAAAGGAATTTGAAGGTGGTAGCTATTTGTTAGGTTAATGTGGTGACGTCCTTACCATCCACCCATTTCCAAGTCCTGGAAGTGAGGCCTGGCTCTTTCTGCGCGCCGATCCACACCAGCTGGGTCTTCAGTTGCGCCTTGCGACGTTCTAATTCTTGGATCAAGAAGCTTGACGTTGCACCCTAGAATGAGAGGTGTGGTACGTCAGCAATTTTAACTACTTATCCCAAAAAGCAAACTTGGTTCAAACAATATACTTAAATAGTGTAACCGTGACAGTAAGAACCTAGGTACTTTTATGAAAAACAGTGACTTGCACTGTTTGAACACTAGAAATAAGAATAAACTAGTTGTTCCAAATTTCCGGCTCTGTAAAACAAATAAATCTTATCTAGCGAATTGTATTAAATTCTATAATAAAATCCCTCTTGAAATAACCAATCTGCCCGGCTACAAATTTAAGTGTCATGTTAAGCGCGAGTTAATGTCAAAGGGGTATTATAATGTAAAGGATTACCTCGATGATCAGACGGTTTGGAAAAACAGTCCTGCACACCCTGTCCAACCCTATGTTAACGCCAATATTATAAATTAACTACATAAACGTCTCATGTGTACCTTTCTACAATTTTGACATTATACTGGGTAACAGTTTTAAACCGTGACATATTTTATTTTATATTGACTCATTGAATTATCAATGTATAATAGACGACCGACCGATCATTTTGTTGCACCAGCCTTAAAATTTATAATCTAAATTATATTGACCGAGATCTATGACAAAATATGAATGAAAAATATTATGTTTGTAAATGTAGGCGTATGCACGCTGTACACTGACTGTTTCATAGCTTTTATAATTTTTTTAGTATTATTGTTTTTTTTTTTCGTTAATTTTTAGTTATTGCTAAATACTTTTATGTGGATTTTCTTCGCACTTTTACGCACTTTTTCCGTGTGTATTAGCTTATATAATTAATCAGACTTTGTATAGAAAAGACTTATTAAAAACAAAATACATATTTAATAACAATATTATAAAAGAATGGACAATTGATGACAAAAAATAAAGCCCGGAGTTTCTTTCTGCCTTTCTTCTTCGGGTAGTCATCGCTTGGGTAGTTGGTGAAAGGCTGGTAGGTTAGCTAGGTTAGGGCTTTTATTGTCCTCACCGGTGAGGATCGCGACGCGTTTCTCCCTTATTGCTTATTTTAAAATACATATATACCTACTGTTATTTCTTCGTCCCCGCCAGCCTGAGCTGGCTTCTTTGTTTACCAAGTATATTTTTCATTTATTTTATTTTCAATATAAATTGTCTTTGTTTATATAAGCTAATCTAATTAAGTAATAATTTAATATTCTCATGTACCTTGACTTATCATAAGTGCAAGCATTTTTATTTTTTTTTATTTTTATTTTTTAGTAAGGTCGCAGTGACCAATATTTGGGTTGCATTCTTTTTTTGTTAACTGATGAATTTATTACAGTTCGCTCTTTTTATTTGATAAACAGCGCAATATCATTGTAAATTCTAGACTATGGACTAAACATAGTTTCTCTTTGAAAACTTTGTACGCGTAAAATATGTGCTATCTTATTAAAATGCTTTATTAACTATTGACCTTTTACTAATCATTGAAATAAACCCCGTTTCAATAAACAATGAAATTATTTGAATTGCTCATAAACATATATTTGGGAAACAAATTATAACTTCTTGTTAGAATTAAACGCGAATATGGAAAATTCCTTAAACCCACGGAAAACACCGTCATTACACCGATCCATACATTATTGATGAGCTTATTAAAAACGCATTATCTGTTCCCCTTTCTCTGGGTTGTTTAATGCAACGCGGCCCCCTCGGCAAAAGTAAGTTAATTTCTTTAATTAGTTACCACTCACGATATGTAAACGACTTTCGATGCTCAGGGTTGAATAAAACATTCATTCTAATCTGTAGAAACCGTTTTCTAAACCTCAGTCCATGGCGATTTTAAGAAAAGAAATTACCTAACTGATAATACGTCAATATTGATCAATATATCTTTAAGACGCAGACAAATTCCAATTCTACGAATCGTTTTTATAGGATTTATAAAAATATACACAGTAAAAATATCAAAAAACTGTAACCAACTACATATTTCACTACGAGCGAATTATTTTATGCACGACGACGAGACACGGGCAGTTTTCGTTTATTTGGCAAAATGATTCCGTCCCACCGTCTGAGGTAAGTGCAGATTTTCTCGACAGACCAAAAAGGAAAAAGTCTTAAAAGGAAGTTCCAAGTAAACAGCGGGAATGACTGTAATTGAATGTCTAGATTAGGTGAGGTTTCTATCTTTACAAAGCAATGGAATACATTTCCTTTCTAAATTATATATAAAGTATTTCGACTGTACGGGAATTTCAATTTCCCGTAAATAGATAAAATTATTTTGTATTATAAAATATATATGTGTAGCATCATATGATGATTACACAATTACTAATTCAAAATAATGTAATATTAACGTGAACAACAGATGGATTAAACATTATGAATATTTCCTCGTTATAATTTGGAACATATATCGCAATAAACAATGTGTAAAATTCTATATTTGTTGAAGACAATAGTCAATAATATTTATATCTTATTTGTGAATAATCATTATTCAAATATAAATCGCCGAACAGATGCGTAAAATATAGCGATTATAATTTTTGTAATACAACGACAAAACAGTTTAGACAGAGTAAATATAGAAACATCTTGTTTATTTGAATCAGCTGTGTACCTGAAAACCATGTATGAGGTCTCCGCCGAGGCTCTGGCAGTGTTTCCTGGCGTATTCGAACGAGCCGCCCTTAGCAACATTGAACTCGTAGCAATTTCTCGAGAAGGCAGCTAATTCTATATCCGCTGCCGCTCCCGCCGGCGCGCATCGGTCGTTCGAGAATTCTGTAAACATATTATGAGAGTCTGGAAGCCGCAGTTGGGGGAAACGGTACAAATTGTTCGTTTTCCGCCCTAAGATGATGTAGACTACAAATTGAACTCAAAATTGAATGTGTTAATGTTTTTCAATTACATGCATAGTTGCAGGTGTCGGCATTGTAAATATTTGTTTATATTAATTTATTATTATATATTTATATTATAAATTATAAACGATACTTGTTTTCTTAAATGCAAATGTTATAAACTACTTGCGAATTAGTTTATTTTTTAATTCTTACAAAACTTTTGGGTAATACATAATATAATGTTAAGACCATGTTCTTGACCAACAACTTAGTCTACGCCGCGCCGCGCCGTGACCATGAAGGCTAAAAAGCCTTCGAAACAAGCCTCGGCATTAAAAATAATTAAACATAAACCGCGGTAAACATTTTACAAATAATTTTCTTTACTTTTAAGCCCGGTTAATATGTAAATATGGGGGACAATTTTGCAAAATATAATACACCAACAAAGCTTTTTATTAACATTAGCATAAGTTATATCTGATGTTCAAATTATTGACGTAAGTTAATTAATTAAACTTATAGAGTATAAACGCCTTCGTGAGAGTCTGTTGTTGACTTTCCTCTTTTTTTTTAATTATCGAGGATTTTTGTCTTTATTTCGTGAATATTACCTTCAGTGGTGAAGACCTCAACCTCACAGAGGGACAAGGAGCCTTCCACGCCGACCAGTTGCAGGAACACGTGTTGCCCGACCAGGGGCCGCGCGCAGGTAAACGTCTTCGTCACACCTTCGTCTGCAAACATAATTCCAGTGAGTGTTTTCGCTTTGCTTTGAGCTGTGTCTATCCAAGCACTTTAAAGCTTATTATAATAGATGTTATTTTAATGTCGCAATATTTTTCTTGGGAGTTATTTATATATGTATATTAAATAATATTAAAACAAGTTCTGTACCAATGAGATATGTTATATTCTGTGCCGGATTTATATTTTTTATGAGTATAGGCCACTTTATTTCTGCCGCCCCCATGTATGTAGGTTTATGTATGTATGTAAGTTTCTAAAATATTTAATAATTTTCCATCTGTTTGTATTATGGAAAGCACTAAAGTTAAATAAACGAATGATTAATTAAATCGAGTGAGCGTGCTCTAAAATCTGCTGCCTCTAAGAGGCTGCCGCCTATAGGCCGTGGCCTATACAACCTATTTACAAATCCAGGACTGGCTTTATTTACAAATCAAAATTAGGTTATTGTGCAGTTTATTTCTAAGTTTTAATGAGTGAATAATTTGACCAGGCATGGTCTTCAGGAGTCGTTTCCTACATATATGAAATATATCTATAAAGTACATATTTCCGCAGTGTGCATCTTTCAACCGAAATCATTGAAATACGCGATGAATATTTAAATCAATATCTAAATTCTATAAATTGTTTACTCGCCGTCAATGGATTTTTTGGAATGTTGTCGCGTATCATGCCGAGATTCCATTGTACCCGTCCGAATTTTTTATTCATTTTTATATTACTGAATTCCATATTTATTGGGCTTTTCGAATATATCGCTCGAGTGATAGTTTAGAGCGTCACGTAGGCTTAAAAACGCACTCATCCCAAACTTTGTATTAAAAAGTATTGCATCGCATTATACTGCGTGCGCACACTGTGTTCGTTACGCCATAAAAACCCGTGATCACACTGGATTAAGAATGCTTAAATAGACTAAATTCCTTGCACACTGTTGCTTATCGGCAAAAATACACACAGCAGTACCCAGACTCTTGCGTATACGCCGCCTAGTCGTTTCTTCAGTATCGTGAACAAAACCTGACCCGTATTTTACCGACAATTAACTATTGTATCATTGCGCATGAGTCATAAAACAATGCGCATGTGAGACAGTTTCAAATCGAACTGATAGCCAAAGCATAAAAGAAATAACGAAGCAGTTACATAAACAAGTGAAGTTGTGTTAAAGCAAATTGATTTTTAGAGTGGTGACGGGAAATAAAAAGTCATTTGAACGAATTGCATATATTGGTGATACAATAATATGAAAATTGACTCGCTTTTGGCTGAATTTCGACCATGGCGTCCAATCTCAACAGAGATCAGACAAGTACGCGTGAGATATAATATAGTGTATAAGTGCGTGCACAATACAATGGTGCACTCGATATTACTCCACTCTCAGTCAAGCGAGACGACAATCCGACATGTCCGGAGTGAGATCAGGCGTAAGACCAACAGTTTTCCAAGGCACGAGGGTATCAGCCCGCTAACTTCCTGACTCCGAACTACGACTGAATAATTTTGAAGATGGAAACACCTAGTCACGTTTGTTTTGGGCCCAGCCCGGAAATCGAACACTGGATCTCCGTGTGGTAGTCGTAATTACACCGTGTATACATTGCAACTACGCAACTGAGGCAGTCAATAAATGATACATGTACTAGTTATACGTAGTTGAGACTATTGATACTACCTTTCGCGTCTTCGCTCATGTCTTGATAAAATATATCCTAGATTATTCTCTGAATATTGTGTACCTGCCGTGGAAGTTGGAATATCAGTTCATCTTTAGCATTACCCTGACAAGTAGACAGAAAGGCAAAAAATACAGATGCTTAGGTTTTGGTAATGTAAATGTCACATCCTTAGGAGTAAGCCATTATTTAGGAATCACAGACAGATAATATATTTTTTTATCAGTATTGTGCCCTAACTTACGGTATTTCTTTTATTTGACACTACGTTACTAAATAATACCACATACTTGTCTTCTTGAAAATAACGCTTAGAATAAGTTAGCCGAACCGAAGATGTGAAATAAATAGTGTACGTTTAGAAGACAATAATAAGGTAATTTAAGATTACGCAACCTAATGCCACTACTACAAATCTATAGTATTTTAATAGGTATGAAATATATTTTCATTGAAAATTCTTTTCAAAGGAATCTGTGATGTAGATATTGGGACTCTAGTTTTTATATTATTTAAATGACAAAAGTTTGGGTACATGTATCAATGTTTCAAACACATAGCTGTTGATTCTTGATATAATAGTTAGAACTTGAAACACACTGTACATTAGTTGTAGACTCGGCCTCTCGACCTTAATCCTCTTTAAAGATCTATTGAAAATGCCTCCATTAAAGGGAGTTAATACCACACTTCGTAGCACACTGCAGATTCGGCTTAGCTTTGCTTTAGACCGCCTATCGATTCCTCCATTGAAGGAGTTTGCCACCTGGCACATGGTTACTGTCCGGTTTAATCAGTTATATTGTTCAACAGGCCCTGAATGGGATGTCAGAAATCTCGTTAAGGTAAATCATTACATGCTCTGATAGCCTCCTATAGCGTTATTATGCCGGCGTGATGCGGGTGCATAGCAATTTATTAGTGAATAGCAACGCCTAAATCCTGAACGCCTGTTAAACGTATTCCGTGGAACAACATTAATTATCACCAGCGTTCATGCGCTATCAGTAATATTTAATTAATTTTACATTAAAATCATTTACGTAATGGTGATTAATTTCGTAATTAATTTAGTATTTCGTAACATAATTTATATATCCTGAGAATATTATATCAGTCAATGAAAATTATGGGCACGGACATCGTGTTATTAATATTGTAATTTATATGCAATAATGCTATATGTTTTACATGTACGAGGAAATTATGGATCACTCTTGGCTTATTTATTTAAGGTAGATGTTGCGCTGAATTGGTGTCAAGAAATAAATAGCTTAGAATGACCAATAAATCATCATCAATATCTATTATAGTTGGAACATAAATAAATACTTGCACTTGAAATCACTTTTAAATTAAATGAAAACATGCAAAGTTTTCCTAACTTAGACTTATATTATAGCTACTTATAGCTACTAATAATATTTTAATTATTGTAATCGTAGTGTTAAGTCAGCTGGAAAACCTAATAAATACTATTTAAAAAACCAAGTTATGCTCCACCACGGCAGTACTCATTAGTGATTTGAATCTTAGTAACATTATAATGTGAAAGCCTGTAAAAATGTTTGGACGTTTGTAAACACCGAAACATCTGAATAAACAAAATTATTTATTCTAATATATTTTATAGCAAAAGTAGCTAATATAATTATTGTAATTTCCTCAAATATATTGTCACACGCTTTCAAATGTTTGAAACTGTCCGTTAGGTTTTTACGTGGGAATGTACAATTAACAATAGTAAACAATTCAGAAATTTGTCAACAATGGAAGCGCATGTCGGAAATCTTTCCTTATTGTCTTGAAATTTATTCTGCGTCTGCTAGCTAAAATACCGTTGGCTTAATCTGGTTCATTATCATATCGTTGAAAAGGTCGTAGGACGAAATACGTATTTTTTTTAAGTTTTGAGTACCGCAAGCAAAAATGCATGATAATGCAACAACAATGAGACAAGTTTTGCTTGAAATACGGGGACATTTGCCTCTCTATTGCGCCTGTTAAGACAGGGTAACTTTTTATGTCCTTGAAAGAATTGCATGTGCGTGTCAAGAAAATTGTTCCTTCGAAATTCCTTCTAAATTTTAAACCTTCGTGACATATTCTTGTTATGAACAATTGAATCCATTAATTTAATAAATTAATATATTTAAACAAAACTATTGTATGTGTCTTTTAATTTTGTAGTCCATTAGTGATGACAGCTCATTGATATGACAATTAATAAATAAATACAACAATGCAACCGTGGGCGGACGAATTTGGTAATGAACAAAGAATAGTGTCAGTCTAGTTTTACGACTGACTTGAGCCGTTATTTTGTTCATTACAATTACTAATCAAGATGTTTCTATATTTAAATTATTACTAACTTATATCTGTGACTTCACTTGCAAATTATTTTTTTTTATGATCAAAACGAAACAAATATGATACCCAGTTATGCCCCATTATTTCTAATGCGTACAAACAAACTCACTAAATATCCTTATAGTATTAAATATAACTACGGGTTATTTTCCATTCTCATCATTCACTCTATTTAGGAAAGATTTTGAAGAGAACATGAACAAGTTAAATAACAGGTATAACTGTCACTTTAATAATTAGTCGAATAATAATTAAAATAACCAACTTTTAAAATTACATCGAATCGTGGTGTCCAACTTTGTTGTGAAGTCTTATTTGCAACAAGTTTAATAGGAAGAAATGAAAAACCCTATCCAGTGGTTCCATAAGCAAATGAAAGTTTGAAAGTGCTGATCTTAATTAGTGCCAGAACCAGAAAGTGTTCAAGTTTTACAAGTTCATTATTGCGTTTCAAAACTTTAGATAAACGATTCCTGGATTTTATCTTGATATTAAAAAGTTAATAAATCTCCTATATGTAGGTGGTTTCCCTTGGTCATATCATAATTTGAGAACGACTTAACCAATTTCATTCTTTTTTTATGTTTTATAATATTGTGTAGAAGGTTTTTACGGAAAGAAATATTAAGAAGGAAAGAAAAAAAAGATTTTTTTTTAGAACATTTCTGAAAATTTAAGGACTATTTTAATTTTGCGCGTTAAATTAGACCAAAGTTGTGGCTGAAATAAAAGCAGAAAAGTAAAATAATTTTCAATCGGACCTATACGAATAGTCGCAAACTGTGTCATCGATTAATAAAACAGAATACAACACACTTAGATTAATTAAAAAGTTACAGTTGTATCAATAAACTCGGATTATGGCACTTTATAGTCAGCTGGGTAAAAAAAATAATATGTTATTGATATTTATATGCATTATTTTTACACCCACTGGGGCAGAAGGCCCATTTTTTTACAACTGTGTACTTTCTATATAACCTGCAGACATTTCTCTCCGAAGTCTGTAGTGAAAGCACTAACAACTAAGCTATCGCTTCTTGTAAACTAAACTTCAAATGTAAAAATTAATAACTATCAGTTCTGACTGGTTACATCATCTTCCTTTCAATTTAAGACATCACTGTTTTTATTTACCTCTAGATGATTAATATGAGGCTAGAAGTTTATACGCCTCTCCCTTCACGCTGGCCTTCCAAGATAGCAAATTATATCAACAGCTACCATCAATATGCAAGGCTTTATTACATTAGCGGATGTTCGCGAACATTAAATGCCACAGTCGTTAACAATATAACAAATATTTCAAAATATTAAATAGATCAATAGTCATGAACGAGGTCTATACGTAGACCATTAAACCATCCGTCATTATTAAAATTCATTATTGTGTAATTTATTGTTACTGAGGCTCTTGGACTAATTAGTCAGCGCGTGTGACGGACTGTGTTCGTTATTAATTATGTAAAGTTATGAACATTATATAAGATTATGTTTATTCAACTACTACCACTACCAGTATAGTTTGTATTTGCGGTAATAAAACAAACAGGCTTGAGAAGGAAGAAATTAAAGCAAAGCTGTTTGAATAAGATTTATATTTTCCACGATTTCTTTTAGAACAAAAGTATTTAATTTTCTATATTACAATCAATACAGTTAGTCCTTAGCCTTGAACAAGTAAGACTAATTTTATTGTATTTTTGCAAACTTATTATTAGTATTAATACAAAAAATTGTTCATACAACATTGTTATACATTCCGACACGATGGTAACATCTTCTCGTCCATAAATAGTATAGTCACTTGATACTATTGTCAACGATACGTCGAATGACAGAAAAATATCAGACTCTGTAAGAAAGTTGATCTTTAACCGGAGTCGTTCATTCAATTGGTCCAGCGCTCTCCAAATCAGTTCCGTTGAATAATTCAATATTCTTTTTAATAATAGTATTTTTTAATTAGTGTAATGCGCACATCTCTATTCAGGTTAATAACGTCACATCGCAAATGGCAATGTAAATCCCGCAAAAATAATTCCCATTAAACATGATTTACTCGATCGAATGAAAGTGGAAATCGGTCGAGTACGTTCACACAGTGCGGTGTGCGGCCTGGGAACCGGTATAGAAACTAATTGTGTGTGTGTGCGTGTTGCATCTCAACGATGTCGCCACGGCATAATCAGTGGGAAAGGCTGGCAAAGACAGTTGTAATTATAATCGTTGTTAACTTTTATTAACATTTTGACAAATTTGCTGTTTTACTTTCTAAATAATAGGGTTTAATTGTCATCGAACACATCAAACACATTGAATGAATAAATTAATGAAACACTTTATTGTATACATCAAATACATAAAAAATAATATAATTATTATATCACTTTAAAAAGTGCACCAATAGGCGGTCTTATCGCTAAAAATCGATCTCTTCCAGACAAACTGATATATAAAGAGACACCTTCACTATCTTTTTGGACTATCAGGATATCTCACCGTATCTTTCACCGTCAAGATAACTGATAATTAACAATAACTTGACACGCAATACGAAATAAGTTGTGAGTCTGACTATGAGTTCGATCTCTACCGGTTATATATCTCAAAACTTCTAACAACAAATATTAAAATATAGATTCAAATTTGAATAAATAAAAAATTATCGTAGATCGATTATATTGAATATTAAACTACAATAGCCTTAGGGCAGAACTAAGTTACCCATCAAAGTTTAACAATAATATTTTATTTATTTATTTAATATTTGGGAAACAAACCGATAATATTAAATATAAATAATTAAAGAATATGTTACAGAATCCAGCGAAGTTTCCACTAATAAATAACACAGATTTGGAAAGAGTGAACAATAACATTAATTAAAATACAATGAAATAAATATGCAGTCGTAATCAGTATTAACACGACGTGAATACACAAATAAACAAATACACTAATATAAAATATAAATAATTCTATGCCGAAATATCTACATCATACGAAGTAGTAGCACGTGGGACCCATCATAGCCATCGCAGTACGGGAGCCATCAAATACGTTCATTGTCCGTTAAATAATAAACAAGGAATGTCAGAGCTATGACGAAGAGCCGAAAAGGGTTTCACGGCTAGAAGTTGCTCCATCGACCTCATTAGCAAATATAGCAAGACCACGTAACGCTTGCTCGATGTTTACGAGATCAAATGTTCTGTTTCAGTATTATAGTGATACATCATACAATTGAATCGTATTGAACGTGGTTCGGAGTAATGAGTAGAATAAATATAATACGGAATAACAATGGCAACTCTGGAAAGACATTGCACTATACACAGCGCAACCAATAGCGCGCAAAATATGCATGCAAATATGCACTAAGAAGGGCGAAATTAGCCCGAAATTGTATTCATTATTACAATTTACGTTTGTTTTCAATATAACTAATTGTAATTATGACAATATACAATTAAATGGTTTTCAAGAGCCAATCTGTGAAGTTTATCACAATATGAATCTGTAGACTGAAAATAACCTTTCTACATCCACTGAATAGACGGGATTTGAAATTTGGAGTCAATATTTCAGGGCCTCCTTGAGGTGGAGTTTTGCTGATGCCGTTGATAGCGTTATAACATATTTATTCAAGACCCGAGTTTTTGCATTAAGTTAGCCACGACACCCTTTTCCAATAGTAACTCAAAAGCGCATTACTGTGTACAATTTTTTTTGAGAACATCAAATACATTACCTACAATAGAGAATAAATAATGTTAAAAAATAGTGTTTCATGCATTGATTGTACGCAAATACGCATTTCATGCACCTGGAGCATATAAAGAAAACTGGACATCAAATTGTCGACGTGATCACAGTTTCGGATGTTTATTTAACTACGGACATTCGCCACCACGCTTTGTATACTGAGGAGAACTTGCTTTTAATAATATTGTGCGCTGTCCGCAATTTCGATTAACTGGTCCGTAAATAATTGTTGATCATAAAACATATTTTGCAATATTTTATATCTTTATTGATGTATATTTTTAACGTGGACTAAATCAACAAAATCACGAGTAATTCCTATAAGCCTGTTATAATTCTAACTAACTAAACGCCTGTTATAATTCTCCAGTAAGGAGTACTTTCTATTTCCACAGTAAAATCATAATAATTAATTTTGAAGAGTTCCACTCTGCAGTAAGTCCATGTTCTGATTCCTGAAATAAAAATGTGACTATTCCGAAGTTATACGGAATCTAACACAAAAGCACATTTAAATCAGACCGACAGACAGTTAGGGCAAAAAGTTATTGCTGAGCAAACATAAAAAAATTACAACGAACGTACGAACCTCCTTTGGAGTAATTTAACAAATATTAACGGTGGGGTTTGAACAAGTGGGACATGGATACCCCCTTCTAATTTATTTCAACTGAATGACAGAGACGAGCCTGCCGCTCGACTGATGGTATACGCCAGGACCACCCATGAATAGCAGCAACCAGTGGCGAAGGGTGAAATATTTCAGAGGCAACTCGAAAAAAAATAGCCTAACCTAACATATCGCGGCCAATTTAACAGAAAACAAAAACTAAGGCAATCGTAAATAAAACTAAAAGTGAAGCCGGTCGGAGTCGGGTTGCATGGACGCTTGGCCACGGGTAGCAACACCATACAGATATTTGAATCACAAAGTACTGCGTGCTACACTGCGTTCGTCACCCAGAAACATAACATATCAGAGCATACTGCCTAATAGGTAATTAATTAAGTAGGTCACCTGATTTGTTACTTGTAATATTATTTTTTCGTAATTATTACTATTGGAGCGTGAAGAAGAAATTTAAGAAGAAATTTTTATTTCTATTATTTTAATTATTGAGGAAGGCCACGGTGGTCAGTTCCTTTCTAAAATCTAAATGTCAACGGATCGGCAACAAACAATTTACTGATCTGATTGCTGATCTATCCAAATAAGACAACCCATTAATGGTCATGCATAGTATTATAGGTATCGGTTGGTTTTTTTGCAAACATGGTTGACATTTACAAAATAATGTACTATTTAACCATTATAAATTTAAAGGTAATTTATGAATAAGTACATTTGTTTGTAAATATTATCTACAACTAGTTACACAGCGCCCATCTCTAATATATTATAGTTACAATATCCATTTAAAGATAATAAACAGAGAGCCTGTTTTTGGCTACGTAGCGACAGTGCGCAAAACGGTAGTAATGCGCAATTTTACTTATGTGAGAATTAATAATAAAATAATTTAATTTTTATATTGGGGTGAAAGTCCGCCTGGGTAGGTACCACCGCAATGTCTATTTCTGCTGCCAAGCAGGAGTGTTTAGTCATTGTTGTGTTCCGAATTGAAGAACATTGTAGCCGGTGTTACTAATGGATATAATGAGGCTTAACATATCAGAATAGCGAGCGCAGCGGAATACCATAGGTACAATACTTTGTGATCCAAGTTTCTGGATGGTGTTTCTACTGTTTATGGTCGGACGTATCACTCATCATCAGGCGAACGGCAAACTCGTCTAGTCAAAAATCAATAAAAAAAAAACATAGAAAAATATATTTTGCAGACAGCAATTATTTACTTAAAGGAATAATGCTTCATGAAATAAAGTAAATATTATAGCGACAACTTCAACATCAAACATTGACGTTTGTTCTACCGAAGTACATTTAGGTATATATATTTCGATGACTACAAATATATAAAACAATACAAATTCGCGACTGTTGACTCGACCTATAAAACAATGCTAAATAATTAACCAGGTCGAACAAAAAATGGCGTCACCATCACAATAAAATTCGTTACACCGAACATTTTATGAATAAAAAGAACATTTTTGTTTATAGATACATCGAAACGGTTCTTTCTCATATAACGAATAAATGTTCTCACAATATTTTGTAATTGTTTGTTATTTTGAGAAAGTTATAAGACGATAAAATGAAGGACACCGTAACAGTAACTAACTTTAAATTTATTAACTTTTAAATTAATTTATTAGTTTAGACGTGTGTAAATTATATAGCAACGGTAAGCATACTTTGATTTATTTCATTATATTATTGGAAATAAGAATTAACGAGAAAAAACTGTTTCAAATACTATACGGCAGCATATTAAATGCAACGTTAAAGCGTAGCATTATTGAAACATTATTGCTTTTGGAAACTACGTAACCGTTTCATTACAGTGGCATTCAATGGAATTTATTGGTAAAATCATACCCTGATGAATCTATCTACACTTCTATACTATGATATAAAGCTAAAGAGTTTGCTTGTTTGAACGCGTTAATCTCAGGAACTACAGGTTCATATTAAAAATACTTTTGGTCTTGGATCAGTCCATGACCAATAGGACTGCTGCATCAACGAAAAATGTTGCACATACGGGTAAAAATTATTTCTTTTGAGAGCTTCCGTTGCGTGCGCTGCGTAAACGGTTACAGTTACGCAACAATGCATGACGTCATTGTTCTTCTTAAAAAGTTCTAAAAATATACCTAATATATTAAAAAAAAAGTTCCCTGCCGCATCTGTCTGCCTGTCTCAACGCGACAAACTCGAAAATTACCAAACGGGTTTCGACGAAATTTGCTATGAAAATAGTTTGAAAAACCGGGAAGGACATACGTAGGCTACATTCTACGCCAGAAAATATATGGCGGGACTGATCCCGAAAAGGTCTTAGACGCAGGGATGCCGCGAGCAATATAATAATGTGTCAATGGGATTTAATATTTAAACTAAAATAAATTCCGTGAACCGTTAAATATAACTGAATAAACATATTATTATTTTGTATAAAACAGTTATTTTGTTTAATATTAACAATATTTTCGCCAAACTGTCCGCAACATGAAGCAAAATATAACATTTCAGAGAAAACGGTTGGATAAATATTGAATGTACGCTCAGTCAAATAAAATATTCCTTTTCAACGAAAAAATGTTTTCCAACTCAGAATTTAAATTTATTCGAATACTGAAGCAAAAATAATGATATCGACGGTTAATCGACATATATTTCGACAAAATGTAACGGGGTTAAAAAAACATAGAAAAATGTATTGACTATGTATGAAACTCAATGTTGCAAAAATTTTCACTTAAATCAATTAGCCTTTTAACTGTCGATATATTTATGAATAAAACATTAAATGTTAAGCTAAACAGAAATGTTCTGGACATGAACCGAAATCTGCCGCTAGATGGCGCTACGTGTATATCAAACCGTGATTACAACTTGCATAAAGTGATAGCTCATTTGTTTCGGCAACCTCTTTGTATATTTATATTTGACTTTAACGGACAGATTACGAGTGGCGGCGTGATTTATTTTGATTTATTTCTAACAGAATAATAATTAAAACAGCAATCGAATTTATTTAGCATGTGTGTCTTCTGCTATTCAAACTTGACATTGGCAAAATTGTCGTAAAAGCAATACAGCCAATGACAACAAACTGGAATTGGAATAATATTTTCAGTTCCTTATAAATTATAGAGATACCAAATTTTGTTGACAGCCTACTTAGTTTTTAGTGTAAAAGGAAGTGGTAGGCAGACAATGTGTTTATTGCCCCATTGTTCACGTAGCTGACTTACAAAACAAGAAGATAAGATATTATGTCTAACGACATATCGAAGTTAATTCTATTACCACAAATTATATCTAACTATGTAATACTAAAATGAAATAAAATGCTTTATTCAACACGTAGAAGAACATAGTTGCGCTTATGATAAGTCAAGGTACATGAGAATATTTATTTAGAACCCAATTAGGTCGCTTATATAACTACAGACTTTTTACTACATTCTTCATTACTACTATAAATTATATTGTTTCGATTAGAAAAACAAAACGTAACAATATCGCCAAATTTTGTTCATATTAATACAATTATGTAGTTTTAATATCTCTCTTACATGTCGATGTACTAAATCAATGAGCTATACAATATACCCATGTAATTAAGAATAGATTACAATATTTATTGCAGGTATATGAACGTATGCATCGCATTCTCATTTAATATGTAACGGCTAGTGAAACCCGACGCTATCAACGTAGTTTAGAAAGTAAGACATCAAGCGATAGACGTTTGTTTTGATTAATATGTAGCATGAGTTGAAAATTTTGTAGTATTATACGCTACTAGCTGCCCGACAGACGTTGTCCCGTCTTAACTATGAATTTACAGCGCACATTCTGTCAATCGCTGACAATTACTTCAAACAATTGACAGTTATATAATTTTTTAAATTTTCTAACGTTCCGCTCAACTTCCTCAATTTTTTCTTTCATAAGATCCTTCTCCTAACAATAACAAACATAAGAACAAAGAAAATAGTGAAATCGGTTCAGCCGTTCACGCGTGATGGCGTTGCCAAGGGAAAAAGGTATTCATTTTTATATGTATAAATTATAAAATATTATTACATATTTCAATGTTTCAAAATAATTTGTTACACAAATTAATATAGTCAACAATTGAATTATTAATGTATATAGTACGTATTGAAGTATTATACTTATTTGTTATAATATATTTATTATTAGTTCATAATATAATCTATCTATAGAACCTATATAAATAAACTTACTACCGATTGTGCTATATAAATCGTTACAAAGTAAGTTAATACGTTTGCGACATCTATTCATGCGAATTACAGAGATCTACGATGTATGCACAAGAAATTAGTAAGCCATAGTCGCAGGTAATCAATAATCAATGGACGGCACATGGAAGCTACAATCATAGTTAATATTATAGGCCGCCGCCTTTGTATCTGTACACACACTTACGATGACCTGTCATTAGAAATATACTCTGTCATAATATCTATTGGGTCTTTACTTTGTTATGAAATATTACAATATAGGATATCTATGCCACAGTTCTGCGACTTTCTTGACCTCTTTTAGAACATATTGATACGTTTTTTGGTTATTAATATAATAGTTTAAGTACTTCAAAAACAAAAATTATAAGTTTGTAAAATTATGAATAAGAATACTCGTTAAATCTCATTTTCTTCGTGACCCAAATTTGTATTTAATTCGATAGAATGGCGTACCGCGATAAGTGCGTTGACGGCCGCGTAACATAATTTGATTCCTATGTCAAAATATTTTT
This sequence comes from Manduca sexta, assembly GCF_014839805.1. Classification (NCBI taxonomy): domain Eukaryota; kingdom Metazoa; phylum Arthropoda; class Insecta; order Lepidoptera; family Sphingidae; genus Manduca; species Manduca sexta. The sequence continues at coordinate 16,036,326 of NC_051141.1, forward strand.
TGTGATCCCTGAATTGTTCCCGAATATATGTTGCTTGCATTAACACGTTGCAAACGGATACCAAGGCAATAAAACGTTATATCTATTTTTAATTGATCGTTATGAAATTAAAGCGAAATGTAATTGGATGAATACTTAAAAATACACAAAGTTCTTTATTGATTATGAACTGGAGCAGAAAAGTAGCTATTAGTTTGCTCCACGAAGCCGTCTAGGATATTGAGCAACTCGCCAGCAAACACCAATCAGAAGAGGAAATACATTCGGAAATGTGATTCACTCAGTCCATCTCCATTTGTTGACTTTGTTCTAAGCGTGAACTTTGTGTTTCGAATGGTCTTTTGCTTTAAGGGGTGTGTTATAAATATCTATGCTACTATGTTTTATTATTTGGAACAAAGTATATAAGAATGCTATTTAAACAGAGCGGTTTTCATTTTTTGGTTAGCAATAATTTTTAATTAATTACCTTATTGATCCAACGTAGACAACTATTTGTGTTGAGAGGGCTAAAGTTGTGTATTAATTCTGATATGGGAACTTTCAAATTCGTACACATAATGCGTACTTCAGAGATGCGCTTGGATTCGTATTTATTTATTTAAGGTGGTAGCTCAAGGTCCATTTTCATACATTTTGTTTCGGCTTTAATCTGGGTAACTAAACAAGTATTGGCAAGTAAAGAATTTAAATTCACGTCTAGTTAGTGATTAGTTCTCGCAGTTGAAGAAAAATGTAAAAATAATTAATAATCATGGATATTTCTGCCTTTAAAATTTCGTCATATTAAATTTTAAAGGCCGAAATATCCATGATTACCTTGAGCTACCACCTTAAGGACCTTCAACGAAGGATACACGGCATATCATAAATGGAATGTGGAAGCATTTTTACAATTAGCAATGTGACGTGCCTCTTCAATTATAGGAGACGAAACATGCAAATTTATATATTAGTACAACGGCAAATAATAATATTTGTTATTAATATTATTTAGATATATAAGTATTTGACAATAACAACTTAATATTTAGTTTGACGCCAGGTCTATGTGTATGACTGTACATTGGATTTAAAATTAATTATATATTTTGCTGGTGGTAGGATATATTATATATTAGATTGGATAGCGACCGTACACAAGATATTAAAACCCGGTATAGTGGCCCGCATGTGGCGCGTTCCGGGATCAGCTTGTGTATAACCAGTTTCAACAGGCCGGCATAATTGTGTCGACTGCCGAGGGGTAATCATCTCTCGTGAGTCGACATTCTATTGCACCTCACTCCATTTACTATCAGGTGCCCGGTCACTTTACTATGTGCGTGCAAATAATAATAATATTGTCCTCATATAACTTGAACAAGAAAATCGGTTACTTTGTTACATATTTGTAAGTCGCATTTCATTCTGTTCGACATTCCACAATTAGCATTAATAATACAATAAGTAATAGCATGTTCTCTGCTACACTGTCACTAATGCACGGACCCATCGAAGGAAATTGCTGAGAAATTATAGGGCATTATATTGATTCTTCTATTATTGTGGACAAGTACACGTTATTAATACAGTTATTAACAATTTTAATATTTATTTATGATCAGTGCGATATTGCTTTTTACACGACGCTATTGTTTTTATTCTTGGAATGGCAAAGTATTTATGCGTACTGGCAAGTATTATAGTCAAAATATAAAAGCAGATTATAGAAAAATTATATGTGAGTTATCGCTTGCCTTAACGATGAAGGAAAACATCGTGAGAAAACCTGCATACCTGAGAAATTCTCTAGGAATTTTGAGGGTATGTGAAGTCTGTCAATCTGCACTAGGCCAGTGTGGTGGACTAAGGCCTAATCTCTCTCAGTAGTAGATGAGGCCCGTGCCCGGCGGTGGGACAGTATATAATGCAGAGCTGATATTATATTATTAAAGAGAGATACCCTTCAATGTACTAGATTTGTCGCCCAGTAAAATGGTTCATATTAATGAGAGTGCATTGTATGACGCACAAAAAGCCGACAAACTATTTTGTTTGTGTATTCAAATTACAATTTAGTCGTTACATGAGAATAATAATCTAATAATATATAAAACTGAAGAATATGAACGCGCTAATCTCAGGAAATACTAAAACGATTTTATTTCACTAATAGGGAGTAAACTTACTCCTGAGTGGTAGATAAAAGATTTATCCCGGATTTGTTTTGTGGCCGGAGCCGCATGTTATATTTTACAATAAAATTTGTTTAAGTAGTGTTTATAATGACCTACGTTGTGAATTTGTAGTTTCCGCATCCTAGTAAGCTTTTGTGAAACATCGATAGATTATATAATTAAATGTTGTAAAATATTGTAGTTCAAAACATTACCCGCCATTAGAGGCTTCATTACTATATGGACTTAAATTGAAAAGAAAATGTCTCTTTTCATTTTATATTGCGCCTTTAAACTCCGTTAACATAGTTCGAACTGAGCGGTTTGCCATTTCGCTAGTAAACTCGCCACGGGCATTTAAAATAATGTTTATAATGTAAATATGAGTTTAAGCACAAATATTTTATGTTCCCAGATTTCTCATATTTTTGTGTATTCTTTAATTCTCAATATCGTTTGGTTGAAAATGTGAATTTTCAGATGAGGTATTAAGTATATTAAACAGCGAATATTGTGAAAATACCTAAATGCAAATGACATGAAATATTTTCAATAGCAGAATGAATGATACAAAACGTTTCATTAATATTTCATTATAATTTACAAAATAAATGTGTTATTAAGTTTCAATACATTTTCTTATAATTGAACATATTCAATATTCATTCGTAAATGCTGTTTTAAATTCTGTATTCTGTAGTCTTGTCTCTTTCGATATTTAATTACAATTTTGTGAGTAATTATTTCTGCTAGTATTAATTTCAACAAAAGTAAGGTATTTTTTGCCAAAACTTCTTTATTATGAAATCTATTTATTTTGTTTGAACATTTTACAAAGTCCGTATTAAATTTTAGCCACTGGACCGTATCATGTTCTAGGCAGTTTCCTTTGTTATGTATCTTAATAAAATTTATCCCAGTGACTAGGGAGTTCCAATTAAACCTAAATTCTTAGAAATTTCCGTTAGCTAGCCATTTTCAGAACCCAGATACGTTTTAATAACGAGGTTCATATCGGTCGTATTTTTAACTTTCATATTTTTCTGTAGTTAGGTTACAAAAAGCAGTTACAGAGATGAGTTTGTAGTTCGTTTTACTAGACTAAATAAAATCGTCACATTGCATTCAAACTACTGTGTCGCTTTAAATTGGCAAAGCAGTCAAAGCGATAGGTATCTAAATGAAACAGGTGAACAGCCGACCTAATATATTAACAACTTACCAATAGTCCCCGGAAACCAAGCACAAAGCGGGTTCCTCTGAAGATCTGAACTACTGTTCCCGACTCGAATCTCCAAGTCTTGCAATGGTTGGTGACCTGCCGAAGAAATACAAGTTTATTTAACGATGCAATCTAATTAAAATAGGGCGTAATAGTTTTTTTTAAATTAAACCGTCTCGGTAGCTTAGTTGTACTGGGTGGGCGGTACGATCCGGTCTGTCTCGAGTTCAAATTCGAACCGAACCGAATCGGGTTAAGTGATATTGAGTTCTGCTTATCAGCCCGAAGTTTGGAATTTGAACTCCACTTATCACATAATAGGACTGAAAATATACGGCCAAAAGTGGATGCTCTAGTTGAATAATTAGGTAAAGACGTGATTTTTATAAAATTAGTAATAGGATGTTTCCTATGTTGAATTTTTTACATTATTCTATATGTAACAATAAATGATACCAAAGAGAAGAAGCGCTTCTTTAAAAACTGCTTTAAAATTTATTAAGAAATGAGGCGGTAATTCAAATTTGAAATATTGCAACGTGCAGGGCCCTTATTCTGTATGATAGTGTAAACGCGTAACGCGGCCGTGTCATGTTATCTTCGAGAAATGTGCGTGGAATGGTATTCTGTAAGCCAAATTTCTATAGTCCTAAACATGATGCGTTGTGTTACCTGCTTGTTACACACTGTTAAAATAACGTGCGGGATAGAGAATAAGGCCCCAGGAGTGGGCACGTAGTGGGGTTATCGCGCCATCTCATTCTTTCATCACATCATAATTCCCGATGACGTCACGTGCGCGAATTGCGCCTCTTTATCGCTCCTTGACATTTATCCTTTCTACGGGAATTCAAAGCTAAATAAATGGTAAATTGTTTACTGGATTTTAATTAATCTTTCTGTTTTATAATTTATATGAGCTGTATTTATACTATCTTTACAGACTACTATTATTTCATATATCAAGCTGAAGAGTTTGTTTGTTTGAACGCGCTAATCTCAGGAACTTCTGGTTCGAATTGATAAATTCTTTTAGTATTGAATATCCTATTTATCAAGGAAGGATATAGGGTATATGAAATTACGCTATTACCAATAGGAGCATTAATGGAAAATGTTGCAAAAACGGGGAAAATATTTATTTTGAGATCTTCCGTGGCGTGCACTGCAAAAACGGTTAAAGTTATGCAACAATAACGCATGGCGAAATTTTTACTCTTTAAAAGTTATAAAAAATCTGGGGAACGTAATCAACTACTTTTTATACCGGGAAATATACAGCGGGACTTTAATCTCGAAAACTCTTTCACACGAACCAAGTTGCCATAGCTAGTCTTTGATCAACGTAAAGAATAAACATTAGTTAAATACTATATTCTATTTGATATTTTAAAACATATCTGTCGCAATTTTAAGTACCTGTCTTACCTACAGAAATGTTCCTTTTCACTAGTGATTGTAAAGTTAGTCAGTGCTTTGTGAATATAACTCTCAGAGGTTCAAAATTACAGTGAAATGTTCATTGGTCTTTTGTAAAGCTCTTGTGTTTAAGTTTAAATCCGGCTTCCGGTGAGCATTTCTAATGCATTCATAGATGTCGTTGCAGGGTCGTAACAATGATGAAGTTAAAAGCCGCTTTGGATAAAGTTAAAATAACTTTGGTAGTTAACAGTTACAAACACGTGTAATAAATTTTAGGATCAATATTTAAATTTGTTAGGTTTATTTAAAGTACTAGGGCAGTACAAAGCCACCTAGATAATGATAGCGTTTGACATTTAAGGAAAAAGATTACAAACGTACCACTCAGTAACTATTTGTATATTTTAGAATGACGGTTTGAGAGACTGTATAATTCTTGACATAGTGATAAAATTTAATGAATCCGGGGAAGAACTCGGGGCAGTGCCTCGCAGTTCTGTCTTACTCAAAGATCCAGTGTAGCTGATACTCAGAAAAGGTAGTCAGTTATTAAATAAAAATATTATTGAATTCTAAATGTAGAGAGGTCGAGGCGGGTGTCATTTGCAACATTAATAAGAACAATTACAACTTCCTACGATTAACAACTAATTAACGGTTGTAGTCGTATTCTTAGAAAGCATTGTACACCTTTCGTCGATCGATTTTCCAGTTACTAGAAATACATTATGGATTGTTGTGTTATACTCGGTCCAATTAAATGGGGTCGAATAGCCTCTGAATTGTGGGTGCATCTGTTGCTCTCCGACTATCGGGAAAGCACTCAGTTAACACGATTTGAAACGGCTTTGGTTTGGTAATTTGTGTGAGAAGAGAAATTATATTATTGTCTTAACGAATAATATTTTAGGAATATTTGTCTTGGCTTCCCGTTAATAAGAAAAATGATTTTACTATATTAATGGTATATTTTACGTTGTTATCTGAAAAAAAATCACTCTTAATTAGGTACTCCCTACCACTTCCAAGTAAGAAGGCTCAAATAATATATGACATTTTTTTATTATTAAATCTATAATTAATCATATTTTAAACGCACAGGGAAACTCAAGAAACATAACTTCAATTGTTTTATAAATTGAGGTTTTTAAAATTTAACCTACAGATTTCAAAAAAGGTATTCTCAATTCGATAAAAATGAATAATAAAATCTTAATGTTATTTAAATTTAACGACACTGCAAACATGGTTAGTTAAGGTAAAGTAGGAATGTGTAATATATTATTTATTACAAAGATATTTACCGACAATGTTTTCCGTTATCATTAATAAACTATACGCAAACACTGCTTTGCCTATGTGGATTATTAGATTCAATTTCTCTTTCCTTTTATAAGCTTTAGCTAGAAGAGTAGTAGTTGTAAATATTTACATTATATCGTCGCATAACCGAGATGTTTATTTTATATCACTTTGTAGAAATACTAGTTGCATCTAACAAGGAATTCATCTATCTTGATGATTATGTTAACTGTACGAATACTACTTATCATTTTTGCTTTGAAAGTATATACCTAATTGGCGTTCCTCTCCAAATTTAATTATATTATGTTTTTCCATAACTTCGAGTCAAATTTTATAGTAATCAGCTTTGATGTAATTGATTGCAATAATTTTAATTTTGTATTAAAATGTAGATAGTTTAAATAATCTATTCTTAGAAATAGGTGGCAAAGCGCTCTGATAAATGCGGCTGCGCCCACGAGAAACAGTTATTCCGGGAAAAAATTATTGAGAAAATTCACGACATAAAAGATACCCTATAGCATTTAAAAGTAATGTAACTTCCTATAGCTGACAAAATTAAAAATCAGTTTATTAGTACCTGAGATAAACGCGTTCAAACAAACAAACGAATAAACTTTTCAGTTTTATATATTAGTACAATACTTTTCATAATGACTCTAATTTTTGTTACTCCATTTCCGAGAGCACATTGATTTGAACAAAGAATGAGTGTATTGTGTTTTTTTATTTGAAAATCCAAAAAAGTATGTAGGATATCGTTTGTTTGAAATATGAGCGCGGACACGGATTTCTGTGTAACTACTGTTTCAATAATATTGTACTCGCGCCTGTAGCCTGAAAACTTTCGTCGCTCGTGGCTGAGTTTATTGTAATACAGTTGCAAACATAAAAATGATCATCGTTTTATCGCGACACGTAATCTTTTCTATTTTGGAACTAATTTGAAAAACGAATAAAGTTTAAAATTGGAAATTTGAAAGAGTTGGGTTGTTTGTCCTGTCTTTTGGAACAATACGGATTAGTTTTCGCTGGTGTAGAAGATGCCTAGTCAGTAAACTATGTGAAGGTCAGAAGAGAACCTTACCATCAGAGTGAAGTGGAGTGGGATCCTATAGAATGTGGACTGACGAGTGAACCCTTCGACAGTCGACACAATACATTATGTACTATGGTCGCTATCTGGGTGGATATAAAATATATCCTACCACCAACAATAGAGCCCGATAGTTAGAGCCCATTTATATTGCGGCATGTAATTTTAAAACCGTCTTTGCATTTCAACGATACGTTTTTTGGCCGTAAGTGTAATCCGCGTGAACCAAAATACTTTCTGACACCGCATGAAAACAATAAACTTATGTTAAATTTTAGGATTTAATATCTAGATAGCATTTAGTTGCAGTTTAAGCTAAAGTATTTGGTAAAGCTGACTGCACTCCCTCGGGTCTCTAACATATTTTACCGTATTTCATATTCATATTGTTAGGAATTCAGAAGTGAAATAATGTAAAGGGGATGAAATTATTCTCTCTCCAGTCGGTCCCTCATTATTGAGAATCGTGTCTCAATTATCTTCACTGTGATATTTTATCATCGGCTTCGGTCTTTTGCCCGATGAAGTGGTATATTAATGGAAATATTCAACGCACTGGAAATCTGGTCCTTCCATCTTTTCGGGTTTCGTCCTCGTGATCCTTCCCTTCCCATCCAACTTTCCAACCATAAGCAGTTTTTCATGAGTGTGAAGTTATTACTCCAAGTATAATGAGGGAAACAACAAACACATATAAATAAATCATCAGTCGTCTATGTGCGCTGACCGAGCCGATAAGGAACCACAGAGCTTCTCCAACAGCGTCTCTATTTTATAATCTTCGTTGATATTTTATGTCTGTGTTCCCCAAGATACCTATACATCATCGAAACGACCGCAACCGGCAAATACTACTTTTACGCAGTCAACAAACAAAATTTTGAAGCATTACTTTGAGGATGTGGTTGAGATAAATATAGCCTCACAATCAATTTTTTTGGCAATGTCAAAAATGGCAATTTGATTTGAAAGTTTATTGTAATAGATAGTTTGAACAGCGATAGCTTAGTGTGAAGTGGAACTGACTGCCGAGCGAAGGTCGCGGGATCGCGCCCAGCCTCCGGGGCACTCACCTCTGACTTGTTAGTTACGCGTGTAATCATTGTTAGATATTAATAAGCTTATAAATTTAACTGTAAACGAAATAAACATATTCAAGTTCTCTGTGAGAAATTCGAAGTTAATTGATTTATGCCACTGCTCAGTCTAGCACTGAGGAATTTACGGGCAGAGAAGACCTTTGCATGTACAGTGAAAAGTCGCGTCTAATGCCCCTTAATAATGTACTGTACAATAAAGCATATATTATGAAGATTCACTTAAATATTGTAAAACACCTTTTCGTGAGGAAAAACGGGTTATCACTACCTCCACTTTGGGGGGTTGTGAGTGCAACGTTTATGTTGGTTTCACCAGTCTTACGGCCCATTGTCTACCCTCCACAGGCATACCAACCAAAACTCGCGGTCGCCTTCTTCGGCGTATACGAGACGACCCCAGGGTAACTTGTTTCACTATACTAAGATGCCCGATTCGGAACAAAACCCGCTATGTTTTCTTCTCGTACCGATTATGTTTAAGTAGGCTGCCTTGTCGGCTCCTATGTGTCACTATGATTGAAGCAATAAAGCATCGATTAAGAAAATCAAGTGTTGCGCAAGTGTGCTGTGTAACTGTACGCTCGGCTAGAAAGTCCATAATTACCTAGATTACAGTTATTTTAAATAAAGAAATAGACGGGGAAAGCAATTGGCTCGGTTTTGTGAAAAGCATTTTTATAAAAAATGTTTTTAAATTATCAATCCAAATGATTGTCGGTTTTACAAGTAATTGGTAATTAATTATGTGTTTTTATCGGTAAAGTTTGCTATTTTAATTTTATTGGGGTAATTATTCTTATAAAGCCTTTAAGAGATTGGAAATATGATTGATTCCCTGAATTATGCCAAATTGAAGTAAACTTGGAAGCAAACTAAATAATTAGAAACTGTATTTTTTGACAACTCTTGCAGTCCGCAGCCTTGAAAACACGTCTTGACTTCGTATTTAATCCTAACATTAAATAATAATAGATTAATTTATTCGATGCATTTTAATTTTATAACAAAAACAAATGAAGTCCAAATTTATAAACCTTTACATAGATGACTGCACTGACCATACAAATAATAAATTAAATTGTAATATTCATAAATAGCTAACACATTATTATCACATTGGTCAGCCTTGCATGAATATTATTGATTTCTATGGTGTCTCATAATTTATTAAATTCACGATTTCTCCTTGCAAACGAAAACTTATATTTACATTTTTCCAATCACCTTTTTCATGGTTATAAAGAAAAGTCCTGATAAACAACTTATATTCTCTGTTATGCTATTTAACAACAGATCCCAAACGCATATATTAACATGTGAAACCGCCTGATTTGCCATTTAGTAAGGAGAAAACTATAGGTACTCACCACAGCACCCTCTGGTGGTGACCCTGACGACCTTGACAGCGTAGTGGCGCAGCAAGTCGACCTGCCACCATGGTGACGCCTCGCGCTGCGTCTCCGTACACCGCTTGCCGTCATGCTCCGTGGTCTTCTCCCCGTCATTTCCGTTGGCCGCTGCCCCACCACGTACCGTGGTTGACTGGTTTGCTGGCTTTCTGAATGCCACATTCGTCCCTGAGCGTAGAAGTTTGATTAGAGTGTATGCAACAGCAAGGGTGACGAAATAGTTATGTGCTATTGAATCGTTCAGATTTTAAATTACTGCTCTAGGTGGTAAAAGTTGAATGATATTTGGGAGGTGGTTATAGGAACCCGGGGGAACTGACACGGTTTTAACGTAGCACAGGAACAACCATGACTCGCTTGCAACGTCTATTGTGTACCTACGTCCCAAAGACCAAAATCAATTCGCATCGTACGCTAGCTGTAGATTCTGTGACATTCGGTTTTCGTGTAAACAGTAAAACGTGTATAAAGAATCTCTGGATGGACAAGCGACATATATTCCTCCCACGTTCCATATTAACTATATTTTTATAATTAAAAGTTTGCGTAATATTCATAATATGACATAATTTGACATAAAATGACATAATTTATCGTATTGCTCATTCCGGTAAATTACAATTTCTGAGAAAGGTGAAAATAATTCTCACTTTTACATTTTGGTGAAAGGGTCCGATAATACTTGTTTTTAAATTATTATTTTATAAGCAATTACTAAATTAATATTTATGTTATAAAGTTATTCTAGGATTTACTAACAAACTACAACTAAACAAACAGAATTGGGAGCATTCTGGCTCATTGACACTTACCACAGAAAGGAGGTTCTGAAGTCCAGTCGCCTCTCAGAGTGCACTCCCTCTGGTGGGCGCCGAAGAGCTCGTAGCCCTCATCACATTCATACGTGGCGACGGTTCCGGGAACGATATCTTCAGAGGACAGAGATACCCGTGCGTTGGGGGGTACTGCCGGATGACCGCATTTTCGTTCCACTGCAACCAAAAATATTTAATCAATAATAATATTGTAAATAAAGTGTTACGCGCCGCTATCCTAGCCGATGACATCGGGTGTTTCCGGAAGTATTCGGCTGCGCGGGCAGGCTGGCAGAAGAGAAGATATGTTACGCAGCGACTATTCTATTATTCTCTCTGGTTGGACGGTTGGACGTTATCAAATGATGTCTAAAATTGTATTCTGTAATTATTTTGTTAATATAATGTTTACTGTAAAAAGAGCGTTTAACAAAAGATTGGATGCTTTTTCGCATCTGGATGAAATTTAGCATAGAGATAGATTATTGTTTAGAATGGGATAAACTTTCTCGAGAATTTTATCTCGGATAAAAATCTAGTTAAGTATAAATAAATATAAAATTTACACACATAGACATTTAACAATAGGTTAATGAGTCATACATTAAAATGTATCATCAACAGGATATTATAGCTCTTTTTTCACGGATATTAAGAATTATAAGGACTTTGTTTCCGTAATAGTGAAACACAATATTTATTTCTTTTCAGGGCTAATAACACACAAATTTTTAAAAATCACGTCAATCTAAAACAAAATAAACACTTTCAAACTAATATCTGAGTTTGAACTCTAACATCGGCCGGGCCGTAAGATTTCTTAAATAAGTATCTTCAACTATAAAATTCTAAGAGAGCGGAAAAAGTGAAAAATGTAGAGGGCGTTCGAACTGTCGCCAAACAGTAACTCAAAGCGTAAGCCGAATCAAAGTTTCGCACAAAAAACACTTCTCAGGGCTGCAGATTGGCTTCATGGATACAAAAATGAAAGAGATTTTTGAAAACATACAAACACGATAGAGAGCTATGATTAATTGGAACCGCGCTCTCGGATACACAGACTGCAGGAACACATTTTATTTTGACGAACCGTTTCAATAGAAAGTTCGGTAGCCACTTCGTTTCGCACAGGTTTAAACAAATAAAACAGTATAAGGTAGAAATATTTTTTTGAAACTGCGCATTTTCTGTGGACCAAATATTTTTGTATCTTTTGAATGTGATCAAATAAATATAATCGAATATATTTTTTCGGCCAGGGAATAATTCGACAACTCGATATGAAAAGTCAGTGACATAATAAGAACAACTTTGATAGCAATAACACATATTTTCTTTAAACTCACTTGAGACTTATAAAATACTTATACGGAATGCTTAATCCGAAGGTTTTAACCAAATTTTGAATGAAATCTTTATTATAAAGTAGCTGTTAATACAACTCAGTACTGCCTACGATTTCATCGCAGCGAATATGGAAATTAATGAGCGAAATATACAAACGATACATTAATATTGTGAGTTTATTTCGTGTTGCAAAATAAATTTTACGCGAGTCCGCTCAATAATAATTACGGTTCTAATTAGCTGGTGGATTAAAATATTTTAGGGTTTATATTTTTAAAAAATATTATAATATCAGCTCTGTATTATATACTCTCCCACTGCTGGGCATCGGCCTCCTCTACTACTACTCACGATGTTTTCCTCAACCATAAAAACGAACGATGATTCACAAATAATACACACATGATTTTTAGAAAAGTCAGAGGTGTGTGCCCATGGGATTTGAACCTGCGGACATTCGTCTCGGCAGTCCGTTCCACACCCAACTAGGCTATCGCCGCTGTATATTTACGGAAGCCAGAATAACTTTTTATTTTGGATGGCAAAGAATTCGAAACTAATATTTTTTTTTGTAAACGTTCCAAAGGTATTAACAATATACGACTTGGTCATCCATAATTATGATGGATCTTGTGTTTTATAGTAACAGTTCCCATAAAATGAAACCTATTTCTTGATCCACCTACTTTTATACAAGGTAATTTGTTTATTTTACTATCATTACTGGTAATGACTCTAAAAAATTATACTAATCTATGTAAATTATTAAACTTCGTCTAGTATTTAATCATCAATAATCTGAAAGAAGCCCGCGCCGTCTATACAAAAATTCCTACGAGAACAAAGTACCGCGATAAGTAATGGCCTGTTGCTAAATTTAGATCACTATGATCATAGACTATCTGTGTATAAAGTTTATAATACAAATCTGTTCAGGTGTTTGATAACCTTTAGAATTTATAATTAAAATATCTGTGTTCTGAAATAGAATAAACTAAATGACACCAGTGTCTTCGTGCTAGATAACGCCTTTGTTAAATAAAAACCGATAGAGATCTGTTTAATCTTTAAAGTACAAGTACATGAATATAGATATTTTTGCTATAAGACATATTCGCGTATATTCCTAGTATTCTGACAATAATAGACACAAAACAGTTACCTATTTACTGCCAATTTCTATATTGCTTTTACTTTATTTATTATTTTTACATTGCAGTAGAAGTTATTTTTATTAAAAAAGTATCCGCTAATGGTTTTATTATTTTCTCTATCAAATTAATAATAATTTGTGTATATTCGATAGGTCCGCAATACACCGTATCTAACTGGAATTATGAACGGATATTAAATACTCAAGTACCGTAAGGTAATTGACATAATATCTTACGTATAAAGAATCATAATTATTGGGCTATTATATATGTGTAATGAATGGCTTTAGTTTTGTTTGTTGTGTTATGGTTTCAGACAAGCCATTGATTTGGCAACTTTATTTTGAATACAGCATGGTCATCGCGGCTCTTAAACCAATGTGCGTACATGTTACTTTTGCTAAAAGTAATTTTACGAGTAAAATCACACAATACAACGTGATTTTATAGTATTTATGGAACCGATTTTTTTAAATTCTGTATCAATAATAGAGTTTAAAAAAATACCAATGTAATAAAATAAAAATATTTTTTATAAACATGAAAATTAATAACTCGTGGTAAATAAGAACTCGTGGTAATGCAACTAAATCTCACATACTACTACGTCCACTGACTTGAACGAATGAAAAATATTATCAAAAACATTTTTTTTTAAATTATTAACAGAACAATTAATTTACAATTTTTTTGGTCCTCCAATTTGTACTAAGTTACCACACCGTGGTTCCAAAACAACTGTAAGATCACGGTGTATAAATATGTTCAATACTTTTAGTTTTAGTTATTGTAACCATTTTTTATTTTTATTATAATTCATAACCAAACGATCACACGCTCAGCGTAAAATCGCAACCCTAATCAGAAACGTAATTCATAAAACACAAGATGGCGCTGAGATGTATTTGTCACCTGGACACGTGTGTTAATTACATATACAGTTTTATTATTAAAATCTTAGACCAATAATACCAAAAATATATACACAACATCACGTATTTATTCCCAAATGGGAATGCAGAGACGCAACCAGGGCATCCACTTTTCGCCAAGTGTGTACCGTCCCATGACGTGATAGGGGGCGAGCCTATCGCCATATCCGGCACAAATTCCAATTTTGGGCTGATACTGAGCAAAAACACCCAAATATCACTTTGCCCGACTCGGGCCGGGATTCGAACCCAGGACCTCAGAGCGCTGTCGTAACGTGCATGCAGTACAAATACATCACCAAAGCAGTCAAAAATATATAATTCTACTTGTGGATAACGCCATTTTTTTCGCCATCACGGTAAAGTACTCGATGCAACTAATATTTAGCGGAATAGGGTGCAAATAGACCCCCTTATTCATAAACGTTTTTTATCTAAGGACGGAGTAAACCTGTGATAACAAGCCTGTTTCTCAGTACCCAACGGCACTGAGAAATAGACATAGGGCCGTTGTGATTGGTTATTATTGTTGTTTTTCAATATTAGCCAATCACAACGGCCCTACGTCTACGCACTGCGAAGACTGCCATGCTGTCAGCACTGAGAAACAGACTTGTTATCACAGCCTTACTCGATCGTTCGATAAAAAACGTCTATGAATAAGGGGGTGAGTGTTTACAGATGATTGATGATTATCCCTTATCCTTGTGACCAATTACCAACAGGTGGGCCATTAGCTTGTTTTAGCTGGTTTTAGAGACAGTAAAAAACTTCTCGCTAGTCGACATAATTATGCCGGTGTGAGACCGAATAAACACGGACTGATTTTGAGACGCGATTTATTTACGTGGGCCATTGCGGGTTTTAATCTTTATTACTTTTTTAGGGTTATCAAACGTTTTAAATGTATTAAAAAGAAGAAAGTGAACAAAGATGGTAGTGATTGGAAAAATACATATAAAATGTGAGTTTGAAGCACACGAGCGGAAATCTTACCAGGCCATGTGGAAGGGGGAATATAAACTAACATGACTAGCCCTCAGTGGAAGCCATCAGCTCCGGTTCGAGGAGTTCGTTCATTATTTTGGTCGCAAATTGCTATATCGATGTGCTTTTGAACCGAAATACGCAATTTTTACGTCGATATTGATGAAATGTCACACTTTATTAATTTAAGCAAGTATGTTTAATTAGTAATTAGACCAGTAAGCCAAATATCTCTTTCTTTTGTGAGTTGAGTTGGTCCAATAGAATGTCGATTACCCCTTGACAGTCAACACAATTATGCCGGCCTGTTGGTACTGGATGTACACAGGCTGATCCTGGAACGCGACACACTTAAGTGAGTTACTATGCCGGGTTTTAACACCTTGTGTACGGTGGTCGTTATCCGGCCGGACATAAAATATATCGAACCATCAGCAATCTATACTAATATTGTAATGTTTCAACAAGTTTGTATGTTTGGATGTGATTATAAAAATCCTTAATGGCAGCATCTCTGAATATTAAAGGTATTTTTGCACCCAAAAGTTACGTTCTCTCAGGCAAAAGATATAATTATATATTTGCCTTTTGCCTATAGTAACTTTGACGCAAAAGTATACGGGAAGGGCAAACTAGATAGCGACAGTTAACTGATATCAGCCTTGTTGACTATATATACTGAATTACGGATAATTTATAATTGTTATAAATGTATATAGAACTTATTTTTCTTAATGCTGAACAAATCTATAAAGCGATACAAAGAAATAAAATCGATATGCATTTCAAAATCAATTTAATAAAGAGCAATGTTCTGTGTATCGAAACAATAGTTCCCGCCGTAACTAGATCGGATATCTTCCCTTTGTTAAAGGAAGACGTACATACAAATGCATATTGCTAACTATTACTATCGGATCCGTTTACGTGTACGTTGTTTTACGGTAAATAACACAATGTTTTGTTACAGGGTTTAAAAATAGCGTATCAATTTAATCCAGGTCGTGATCTACCTGTATATTATTTACGTATTTATAGATAGATTTAGAAATCTTCGCAAACCACATAATATATTATATAGTGCTAGGCAGGGCTAGACAAGGATGTAGTGTGCAGCTTGGACAGTTTTGCAATAATTCGTAGTAGTGAACAAGTGAAGGACTGTCTGACATTTCGTCCAAGAATTTTGTAATAGTTTCATTTAAAATAATATACTCGTGTTAGTTACGCTAAGTATTTTTTTAGTATGAGATTTTAACTTCAAATATTTGAAGTGAATTTAATGATGGATTAGTTTTACTCTGTATTATTTCAACCTTCACACTAGCACCAATACGCAAGGATTTTTTTATTGCCTTAGGAGGCAAACGAGCAAGTAGTCCGCCTGATGGTAAGCAGTATTCGCCACTCACGGACTTTGCAATGCCAGATGCGCAGTCAAGCTATTGCTTGCCATTGTTGTTTATGCATTGTAATTTGTACTTTATAGCAAGAATAATTACGGGTGACAATGAGTTAGGGGTCATAGTGGGACATACGGTCTCGCGCTTTACAAGCGGCCCTCGCGCTGACACAAGTTTTAGGACAAGTTTTTTTGATATGGCCATCCTCTAAACCAATAGAGTATCTTATCTACCACAGAGTGCAAATTAGAGACCTCCTGTTTGCTCCCGATCGGAACATCGCTTCGGCTAGGGCCGTGCATTACTTTGTCATAGAATGATGTCGCAATTATTTTTCACAGTTATAGCCATTGTCTTCTATAAACTTGTATGAAGACATATTCTCACTAAATGTTTCTGGACATTCCGCTGTGAAAATATCTCTATATACTGCATTTGGCTGTTTGTTAAATGTAATTCAATTATAACGACCAATGAAAGACTTTTACAGTAAGGAAAACCAAAAAAAAATTTCATTAAAAGAAGAAATAGTTGTTCTTCGCTATCTTCAAAATATGAAATAATCTTGCGTATTTTTTTAAACTTTTACTCAAGCTTGTAACTTTCTTGTTGTTAATAGCGAAGGATGTCAATTTTCAAAAGGGAATCCGTAAATATTTTGGTTGTATTATATTTAGTCTAATTGCTATGTCACGTTTGCAAAGGTTAGCCGGCAGAAATCGTCATCGACCCTTCGCATCCGTTGATTGCGTCAGCATACGCCAGACCAAGATGGCGAGAACTATCTGTGTCGCAAACCTTTCTTTTAGATATTTACGTTCCTGCAACCTGGTTTTCGTTATAAACAAAATACAACATTCATATCGGAAAGAACAAACATTTTTTAATACGACCTTTAAGCGAGGACGGCTTAAAAATAAACGGAATGGAAAGATGTCATTCCTTGAAAATAAAGTACCTACCTTTGCTTTACATTTTCTTTACTCCGTCTTTGAATTATTTTTATAAAAAGTGTAAAATAAAATATGGTAGGTAAAGGCACTTTATTGCATTTCTTTTATAGTTTGTGATAGAGCAACAATTGCAGCTCGATACCTTATTACTTATTCAAATTGCCATCAATATTTTAAATTAATTCATTGACACACATCTGAACTGAGTGTATCGATAACATTGACGCGATATTGTTCATGTAATGTATATGAGATTGATTACGTTAAAATAAGATATTTAATACAACTTGGTATTGTGCCGCAAACTTTGCGATTACATCTTTTATTCCGATTCGGACAATATTCGATTCGATACCAATTAAATGTAATTTAATTAGTTGTCTGAGATATATGTTATCAAAATTGTGAAGTCGGGATTTATTTTAAAGACCACGAAATTTTCCGCTCGTTATTTTGTTATCCTTTAAAGACAGGAAAGAAAGACCGATTGAGGTTGTATATGTCCCTTTGCAGCGTTGCTGGAATAGGTATTAAAGCGCTAAGGAAGTTTGAATCCGTAAAGATCTCATACAAATGCTATTTTCTTAGACTATCGTTTGTGATATCCCAGTTGTGTTGTAGATGACACATAGCTTGGTTATACTAGATTAGAACATTCCCAAATACCCAACCTGTCTTCCCTATTTATATCGGCTTTCATATCACAAAATGAACAAACACAATTGCATACTTTGGCTTCACTGTAATTGCAAATGAACTCAGTGGCCAGTTGTTTCTTTCGACAATTTGCAGTCGCTGTGAAAGTGTTTATTTATGTTTTCTAAACATAATGGATTATTACGTAGTGCATGCTCTTCGCCCGTTGTTTTACGCTTGCCTTTTTTGTCCAATTTTTACTGAGCGTGTTTTAGTTTATTACTGGCTGAGTTGCTATTATTTTTTTGCCAATCGTTTCAATCGTGTTAGCTGTTTCTATTTGTACTAAGTTTTCTATATATGTTTTAGGTGATGAAATTATTTAGATCCTCCTTATAGAGTGAAATGTTTATACGGATCGCATTGTCTTTGTTTTGAACTAAAGTATACGAAGGGACAGTCCCTTATAGTCTAATACCTAGGGTAGAATATAGTGAACTATATTATGCGTAATTGCTATGATTATAGGAATTCCATAATAATTAATTAAGCTTATTTATATTTGTTATCAAGGTACAAATAATTAGAACCTATTCTGTGGTGTGTATTACGATGATTTATAATTATCGACACATTTAAAACACAAATATCTTACACAACAATATAAAGAAAGTAAAATACACTTAAAAATGTAAAAGGTAATCATGAGAACCATTCCTATAGCGAAAGTGAGTAAACAACCACCTTGTATAATACTTTAAAGTGCATGCATTTTCTATTTTAGTAGAAGTATAAATGACTTTATGGTTAATATGAATGAATGAACAATAGGAGCATTTGTTAAGGGTCATATCGTTTGTTAGTTTCCTTACACGAAATCGTGGGGAGAAGAAGTTAAAAATAAAAAAAGATGAACATACGGTTTATATTAGTTAATAATGTTTTTGAAAACTCACCCCTTAAGGAGCTAAAATAACTCTAGCTTATAATTAAATTCTTGATATCTTTGCGTGGCGTGAAAATTCTACTTTTAATGTGCGTTTGGCACGACGGCCCAACCGTTTCATAGATAAGATTACTTTTCCTTTACAGGCTAATAAATCTTCCACTAACTGATAATGCGAAGAGATAAACAAAAAAAGGCGTAGTTAAAGGTGAATAGTAAAATAACACATCGCTTTACTAGCTCTTAGAACTGTCCACGTACCAGTGGCGAATGATGACATTTTCCAAAACGGAGCTCGACATAACATAAAGGAACTACTAATATGCATAAATGCAGACTACAGTTCGTTCCAATGAAATTAGATTTTACATAATTCACGAAAGGGAAGCCGACAAGAATCGGTCTTATGGACCCTACGCAACTGATCCGTATGTAATACATAAAATAAAACAAATGCAAGCCGCAACTGTTCTGATTTCTTGCTATACCCCATGTAATAAGTTATTATTTATACTCCATCAGTTTGGGTTAACTAAATGTAAAAAAATCGTAAAAAAAAGTATTTCATTTCTCTTTACGAAATATAATGTAACACAAATAAATGTTTTCATAACCTGCCACTAAGCTGTTATTCTCATTTGTTTATGTTATATTTTCATCAAAACGTTGTAAATATTAATTAATAAGCGCCCACACAATTAGTTATTCAAATCAATAATACTGTTATAAAATCTCGCGATATATCAACTCTAAAACGACAAACGCTCTTAACATTTTTACAATGAATAGTAACAGATAATCCTACCAAATTTAAGAGTACGACAGTCATGTATCACGATATTAATACTAACCGACATTTTGTTTAATCGGCTAACTAACACCAATTATAAATAAATTCTGCATTTTCGTTACTTATTTATTTTTCTTTTTTTTTGTTTTGGTTTGAACTTAGAACAATGACAAGGTGTTCTGGGGGTTTGAATGGTTATTCATCTATACTATTATATAAAGCTGAAGAGTTTGTTTGTTTGTTTGTTTGAACGCGCTAATCTCAGGAACTACCAGGCCAAACTGAAAAATTCTTTTTGCGTTGGATAGCCCTTTGTTCGTGGAGTGCTATAGGCTATATATCATCACGCTATACCCAATAGGAGCGGAGCAGTAATGGCTGATCTCAGGAACTACCGTTCCAAATTAAAAAAAATCTTTTTGCGTTGGATAGCCCTTTGTTCGTGGAGTGCTATAGGCTATATATCATCACGCTATACCCAATAGGAGCGGAGCAGTAATGGCTGATCTCAGGAACTACCGTTCCAAATTGAAAAATTCTTTTTGCGTTGGATAGCCCTTTGTTCGTGGAGTGCTATAGGCTATATATCATCACGCTATACCCAATAGGAGCGGAGCAGTAATGGCTGATCTCAGGAACAACCGGTCCAAACTGAAAAATTCTTTTTGCGTTGGATATCCGTTTGTTCGTGGAGTGCTATATGCTATATATCATCACGCTATGACAAATAGGAGCGAAGCAGTAATGGCTAATCTCAGGAACTACCAGTTTGAACTGAAAAATTCGTTTTGTGTTGGATAGCCCTTTATTTGTGGGGTGCTATAGGCTGTATATCATCACGCTATGACCAATAGGAGCGGAGCAGTAATGAAACATGTTGCAAATACGGGGACAATTTATTAGTTTTGAGAGCTTCCGTTGCGTGCGCTGCGTAAACGGTTAAAGTTATGCAACAATGATGTATGATGGGATTGTTCCTCTTAAAAGTTCTATAAAAATATATTATAAAAAAAAGTCCCCCGCTGCATCCGTCTGCCTGAACGTCTTAAACTCAAAAACTACCCAACGTATTAAGATGAAATTTGGTATGGAGACAGTTTGAGACCCTGGGAAGAACATAGGCTCCCGGGAAACTACTACTTTTATAATGGAAAACTTTAGCCTGAAAAACTTTACAACGCGGGCGGAGCCCCGAGCAAAAGCTAGTTGTTAGTTATTTGTTTTGCTCATAACCGGAATTTAATGTTTCTAAGCTTTAGTTGTACGCAGTTTCGTAGACACAAAAATTTTCGTAAAGATCAGGAATTTGTATCCAGCCAAATGTCGGTTCGTTTATATTTAATTGTTTGTATATTTTGTATAGTCTTTATATTCATATTTTAGAAAATTAATTGGATGTTTATTATAAGTAAACAATGAAACCGCTGTACGGATTTGGATGAAATTTGGTACACACATAGATTATGTCCTGGTTTAACACATAGACTATCCCAATAATTTGCTTTTTTTGTAATCTATTTTTTAAATACATGTTGCTGACTTCGTGTAGCTGGCACTATGAACTGTGTTGAAGGGACTTTTGTTCAGAGAAAGCCTTTTTACGCAGGTGAAGCTGCGAGCACTTATTATTTCACATAGATTACATGAGGTTACATTCACATTGTGTGCAGCGACGAGATTACCGTGCATTTTCAAAGAAATACAATATGGAAGACGTAAGCGAAAATATTTTTGAAATTCGCATCCCCAGTTAGATAACGATTGAGAAAGGCGTACAGTCGCGGCCAAATCAATCGGTTAGTATGCACCGCCGCACGTGGTTGCCTCACAGTTATCTAACTTATGTATCGTTACAATAAGTCTAACACTTCCTCCTTGCTTGACATTTTAACTGACAGTATGAATCTTTGTCAGTCCGTAGACTTTCTAATTAAGTTTTAGATAAGAATTTTGGAATTTGGAGTAGGTGATCGAAACATTTCTTTCTATTTTAAAAAAAAATCTAATACAGAATTGTACGACTTGCAGATTTAGAGGCAAATTACAAAAAAACAAAATATTCGAAATGAAAAGCAAAGTAATGAATATGCAGTGAATATCCCAACTGTTGTGTAGTAGCAGAGAGGTCGTAGTTTGAGTGGTCAATTTTCGCTATGTCAGCTTTTTACAATAAACATTTTTATTTTTCAATTTGTGGACTGCAATATTTTAGAGGGAATCAGTTAATCCTCTTCAATACGTTTTATTTTTTGTTATAACTTTTGCTATCAACATTTTGTTATAAACCCGTTAATTGATTGGCTTTTTGCTTGGAATATATATTTTCATTTTAAATGAGATCAATTCCATTGAAATAGATTTAAGTAATAAATGCTCGTATTAAATTATATATTGAATATATCGCATTCATAAAAAAATAATAATATTAAAGTTTATTTTTGGTTAAGTAGCATGGCTGGTTAAACAACAGCTCAGTGCCTAAAACATAGCATCCTTATTAACATATTAGTTCTATTTTTCCAACTTAGGATGAAGAAGTGCATAAAATATTAAATGTTAGAATGTTCATTAATAGTCAATTAATAATAAAATATTGTATTCTACCTTATATACCTATATGTTGATCATATATACTACCTAAGCTATACAATGAATTTGACAACTGTGTCTAGTGGGAGTTGATTAAATAAGTTCACTCTGGGCACAAACGCCAACCCAGTATCGCATTGTCTTTAGTTCCAATCTTTCCTTTGACCTGTGCGAAGCTTTGTGTCTCTATGTGAGGAATCCTGTTGCGATGTGACGTATTAAAATGTTTCGTTTTAAATGTAATGATGCAAATGTACATAAATTGTATTTCTCTCTTGTAGATGTTCTTGAATTTGCAGTTACCTATAATGATTTAATAGTAAAAAATACGTATAACATTTCTTTTTGAAAGAGTTATTTACCAAAAAGGGAACTATGAAGGAAAACATCGTGAGGGTTTCTGCATATCTGAGAAATGATCCATAGGAATTTTAAGGGTATGTGAAATCTGCCAAGCCGCATTTGTACAAAAAGTGAAGTATTTTAATCTGTTCTTTTAATAAACTTCCGATTTCAAACCTATTTTTATTTCGAAACTAAATTTATTTACAATGAAGATAAATATTTTGAACGACATTTCGTACATCCCTGTATAAAAATCGGCACTGCGCCTGTATTCCTATATGATTAAAGTCGTATATCGTACATATTTAAAACCTTTATCATAAATATCCGACACATATAATATGATAACTTGGTCCTTCTATAATGTACTATGTATAATCCTTATACATAGTAAGCCAATACACAACTAACACAAACTTATGCACCTACAATAGCTTAAAATGTTCAATAATTATGTATTTAAGAACGATTTTCATATATAATTAAGTATGTTGCTATATATAGTGTTGGTGTGCCCTTATAGAATAAAATATAAGTTAGAAATGTTTGTGCGTAAAGCACTTATTATTTCAATTACCAATCTCATTTTATTATACGTAGAAATGGACAAAGTGCTCGTTGATAAATACTTGAATCGACTTCAAACGAAGCCTTGAAAACAGTTTAGTGTCTGATGACAAAAACCGACCCAAACATTTATATGACAATCTTCAATGGCGAGGGAAAACGCTGCGTCGAATGAAGAACTTAAGCGATTACAGTTATAGTGTACGCTGTCCATCGAAATTAACTAGTATATAAGCTATGTAATCGTACTTTGTACGCAGTAATAAATAGTCATCCAATGATTGTTTTATTTCTCACTCGAGACAAACTTTATACTATAAGCATTATACATAATATATATCAATGACTATAAGTAAATATATGCATGCAAGGGTGATCGCTTTAGTTGTTTTTAATGAGAGGTTACTAATGACAATTATTTAGACATTTTACAAATAATGATTTAGATTTATTTATGATATGTTTTTCCTTTTTGGGGGTAATAATTCGACGTTACGACGGACATAGAAGATATGGGATACAAAATAAATACATAATAATAATAGAAGCCACTTTACCATACCCTCGAAAAAAAATTGTTAATTTTTCTTTTGTCAAACAATGTTTAGTCGTGAACAAATGTTTGTATGACGAAATTATGTATCACAGCCTTAACTGTAATAGATCGATTGTCATACCGAAGAATACCCGTACGTTATTTTCAACAATCTAAATATTCATATTCAGATCACATAAGAACTCGCTAAGTCTTCTCCATTGCGCCACAGTGTCAAGAATCAGGCCGCTCTAGTCACGTATAACGATTGTGAATCAAACCACGAGTGAAGCCTCGTTACGAGCCTGATGCAAGTGGCTATTGTTGTTTTTGTTACGTCTCGCTCTGGCTGGTTTTGAGGTTTTCTAGACTCAATTTAATGGTAAATATTGGGGTTTATAGTGTCCGATTGTTTCTTTCTCATTCGTAAACGGCTTCTTATTTGTTTTTGGTATTTTGTGTCTAAATTATGAAGTTACTGCAGTTTATCGTTTTGCATTATAAAATTAGAGTAGGAAGTCTTCGATAGAATTGTTTCTTTCTCATTCGTAAACGGCTTCTTATTTGTTTTTGGTATTTTGTGTCTAAATTATGAAGTTACTGCAGTTTATCCTTTTGCATTATAAAATTATAGTAGGAAGTCTTCGATAGAATTGAATTTATCTCTTTGAATAAAGAATGGTTCTGTAAGTGACCTGGCTTCAGATTGTATTATTACTTGCAAAATTTTAATTGGCGTACTAAACTCTATCTGTTAGGTTTGTGAAGTAGTGAGTGAAGATAATAATCTATTATTAAAGTGCACATTTCACTGCATAACGCTGATAACACTCTATTGCGTGCGAAAAATTGCCTGTATTATATTTTTAAATTAGAAATAATCAAATTTTTTGATTAGCTGATATTTTCTAACTTACATTTTTTTAATAATAAGAAGTCTTTTTATTAAATTAAGTATGAAACTTTTAAAAGCTGAGGGCCGCCGTGACCTTTCCTGCATCGTCCACCAGGGAGCCAATTTAAAACGACAGCCGTAGAAAACGTACGGCAGACTTTACCGGAAAGAAAGTAATAAATTATACGGAAATCGATTTTATATACGGTACGTAGTGATTATTTTTGTTTTCCAATAAAACATCAACGGGATATGTCATGAAATAAAATCTGATATCCGATCGTTCTAAAGCCTTTACTGTGTTCTCGAATAACTTCAATATTGTTTTTCGGTTCACGGCTACCGTTCGCATTTTGATGTTAGTTGTTAACAGCGTGTACAGAAATGTTAAATATAAAAATAATAAAAATTATATATTTGAACAATTTTGTTTTTTATCGTGTACAAAAAAATTATTCTAAAACAAAGACAAGATTGATGATGTTAGCCAGAATTAAACTCCTCATTATTCTATTTTCTTGAGGCATAAAAGAGTAGGTCGTCTAGTCACCAACTCATTGCAGATTGTCCACCTCATTCAACATGTTGACTTTATAATAATGACGAGGTCATAACCAATACTCGACGTATCATCATGTATTTTCGCATTTAGTCTCTAACATGCTTTATCGCGATTTGCAACTTATACTACGAACAGAAAACTGAAAATATAGTGTCAATTATATGTATAAATCAAATAGGTATAGAAATCCGGGCCAACGTCCAATTGATGCGACAAAACAAAGTCAAAACCGATAAATTTAGAATAACATGTAAACTTCATTGGAATATTGTTCGTTTGTAACTATTCATTAATTAGCTTTAGGATTAATTGCACCACTACTTTGGGGTATTCGTACTAATTGAAACATACTTGGCGTGTAGTTTAATTATAATGGAATTAGGTTTTTAAACGTACCAATAAAATTTATTTTTGTAGATAGAAAAAAATATGGAGACAGGACATTTTGGTTTTATTAGGAAGCGATTATCGTCCATTATATTTCCAATAGGTCGATATGGATATCTTTGGGGAAGGCCCAGGTTCCACAGTGGACATCCTGCGGCTGGTGATGATGATGATATAATTTAGTGAGAAATCAGTCAAAATTAAACCAACCAGGATCCAGGGGTGATTTAGGCTCTAACTTCTAGAGTTTACGAATTTTGGACACTTCTATTCGTTTAATATTATATAAAATTATATTTACAATCACTAGTACATTGAATTAAAAAAAACAGCTTAAGCACAAGTCGCTGACGTTAGTAACATACTATCCGTTGACCTGGTCACTATTACAAGTACTGCGCGTACGCAGGGCCGCGCCAGATACCACGCCATAACGGACACCGATTGTTCAATCACAAAAACCTATACGCAGAGACGCGCGCCCTACTTTGAACCGTCTGTGTTACGAGATTCTAGTGAGGGTCGTATATTTTGACGTAACTAAATATATAAAAATGAATCCCTATTTCCCTTGGTCACGCTATCACGCGTGAACGGCTGGACCGATTTCACTATTTTTTTTTTCTTGTGATTTTTATTGTCGGGAGAAGGTTCTTATGAAAAATAAAATTCAAAAAATTGCGCGGAACATTAGAGAATTTATGAAAACTAAACGACAATATTATATAATTTTATATAACTGTCAGTGGTTTGTAATAACTGTCAGCGATCGACAGAATACGCGCGTGCATACATAGTTATATATTAAAACAGGACAACGTCAACATCAACGACATGTGGAAAAAAATAGGTCTTAGGACCTATTATAAGCCAGCGATATTTTATTCCACATGTACATTTTTACTTGCGATGAAAAAAAATAAAAAAATCATGTTGATAAAACTTTCGAGATTATTGGAAATGTTCGCTGAGAAAGACTTAATAGTGTTTATATAGTATCTGAATAGTTGCGTTTAAAGAGTCTAGATATATCCAAAATTATGTTCGTTAATTACAAAATCTGTATTGCTCTGCGCTTCGTCGCTGGTAAACTAAAATGTATTCTTATATGATTCTACTGTCATGACAGTATTATAAATGTCAGCATAGTTACTGACTTGAGCCTTTAGCTTATCACTTGAGCCGCGTCTTAAATTGGCTAAGAATGTAGGCGGCGCAACTAGTTAACGCGACGTGAGCCGCGCATTAGTAGCAATACAGAGACCCGCATGCCTATCAAATATAATGCTCAGTCATAAATATAATATAATATTATTAATATTGATTTTGAGTGCCAACCCTGAATAAAATCCAAGTTTGCAAAAAAACAAGTAAACACTACTATAGATGTGTAAATAGTCCGAATCTCACAAAAAATTTAAGATTCCTTATGCATGTTAAAGGGTTATAAAAAAATTTGAAACCGATATCATTATATCAATTTTGCTATGCTGTGAGCCTTGTATCCACAACAGCTCACCAAAATCTGCACCACTGATAGTCATAAACCACACTGAAAATACGATCACAAAAAAAATGTTTAGTGAAAGTGGCAACCCTAGCGTAAAGAGGTGCCAACATTGTTATTGAACCTCTTTACTCAGTTATAGCGGTTCATGGCGTGCCCCTGGCCGTGAATACGCGACGTCTAATGAACCCAAGGGAACGACTGTATACAATGTTTGAAATCAATACTATGTAGTCTATTTTTTTTATTGCTTTGAATGACGAGATGAGCTTGCCGTTCGCCTGATGGTAAGCGATACGACCGCCCATAAACAGTAGAAACACCTTCAAACACCTTGAATTACAAAGTATTGTTTGTCATTCCATTGCGCTCGCCATCCTGAGACATGAGATGTTAAGTCTAATTATGTCCAGAAGTTACATTTGCTACAATATCTGTCAAACGGCAACACAACAGTGACTACACGCTGCCGCTTGGCCGCAGACATAGACATTGCGGTGGTACTTACCCAAACGGACTCTCACATATGAGAGACCAACCACCAGTAAATAATTTTATTCTAGAATGATATTTTACTGCCTAACGTCTAGATAAGTAAAGAGAGCAACTAAATGTCCATTTGTGGCCATTAATTATAATTACGTCGGCGCAATATTGTGGGTAAATGCGCTCGTATTTTTATAAATAATATTGGTTGTATTAGTTACGTAAGAGTGCATTAAAGGGCAACGGCACGACTAGTGGGTAGTCATAGTTCGAATTGAAATGCCTGTCTAGTTTTACAGAGGCCGTGGCCGACATCGGCTGGGAAGATATATCATTTTACTAAAGAAATCTATTACAAAGATGGACTATCACTATTACCATTGTATTAGTTTTAACATATAAATAAATATAAAGACTTTGGACTATGAAGTCAGTAAACGGCGTTAAATTGTATTGGGACTATAGTGTTCCGCCGGAATCACAGTTTATGATAGAATGTAAACTAATCGTAGGATATTCTTTTGTGTTAAAATATTGATAAGTCCATAACAGATACGCATTACTACAGATTTACAGCTGATAAGTTTAGAGTCTTAAATACCGTGGCTATTTTAGTACCATTTTACGAAACGAAAATTCGCAAAATGGTTCTAAAATTCTAAATACATTGTATGTCAATGGCGAAAAGGGAGGAGAAAAATAAACTTAACCAGATTTAAAAAAAAATACCGTTTACTACTCTAACTTAACGAGGGTTAAATTCCAGTTTGGAACTGATACACTGTACACGGCTGAACTTTAGTCCCTACGTGACACTTACTTGAACGGTGGCTCCCCAATTGATAGTTCATGAACTCGACCAGGAAGAGATGGTACGGAAAGTTTGATATAGAATGTTATTAATCAACCAAAATACTCTAGCAATTTCAAAACCATTCACCATCTGTACATCAATAAATAATATAAGAATAACATAGCGTAACACATTGACAGTTTTAAATCGAAATATGGGGTAGACATATTTAATAGCCACGTGACATCGGCCATTCTTTCTATAAAAAAATCTGTAGAATATTTTAACTTGTGCTTTAACATGTTTCATTATATATCTTAAGCGGCGATAGCTTAGTTGGTTGTGGAAAGGACTGCCGAGATGAATGTCTGTAGGTTCAAATCCCAAGGGCACACACCTCTGACTTTTCTAAAAAATCATGTGTGTATTCTTTGTGAATTTATCGTTCGCTTTAACGGTGCAGGAAAACATCGTGAGGAAACCTGCACATCTGAGAAGTTCTCTATAGGAATTTCGAAGGTGTGTGAAGTCTACCAATCCGCACTAGGCCAGCGTGGTGGACTAAAGCCTAATCCCTCTCAGTAGTAGAGGAGGCCCGTGCTCAGCAGTGGGCAAGTATATAATACAGGGCTGATATTATTATTATTATTATATATCTGAGACGTAACTAAAATTCTTCTTGCATTGTGAATGCTCCCCACAATTATGACGATCACTGATTGACCGCTGCCTTGCCATTTTTTTATATAGGCATGACAAAGTGATTTCGCTGCACCTAATGGTAAGTTAAGTGGTCCTATAGAATCGCGACCGACGACAGATGATTAGTCCTCAACGGTCGACATAATTACGCCGCCCTGTTGGAATCGGATATATACAGGGTCATTCAGATATACGTGGTCGCTTTGCCAGCTTTCGATGATTCAAAAAGAAATAGCCAATCAAACCATACTGATATAAAATAGCCAAAAGTAGATAAAAGTGACGTGTATGGAAAGCGAATCAAGCGAGGACGGGCGATGGGTGTCACTATTATCGGCTTATAACAATGGCACAATGCTCTCGCTGACGCCGCCGCGCCCGTGCCGCGCCTACTTATATACTCCGCAATCGAGATACATTTAATGTCTGCTGGTTTCTGAATATTTGTTATGTATTGGTATTTTATAATCTCAATTCGATGACATATCACACGGAATCGATAGTCAAAATGTATCCGATCCAAATCGATACTTTATTCTATTGAGTATTAAGTATCGTTTGGTATATTTTTAACTACCTATATAGTAATTTAAAAAATGATTGCTTAGAATAAGTTAACAATATGTACGAACGTAATTTTTAATTATGTTTCGGAGAACATTTAGGGCCGTATTAACAAATGCAACTCAGTCCCACTGTCAATAACGATATCACTTGAGACGCTGTCAAATGAAAGTCGGCATCTTAAGATATACATATAAAATAAACTCATATTAACATAACCAGCTAGTGTAACTACTGGACATAATGAGACTTAACATCTCATGCCTCAGAATGGCGAGCGCAGTGGAATACCAAATAATACTTGGTAATTCAAGATATTGGATGGTGTTTCTACTGCTCATGGGCGGTCATATCGTTTACCATCAGGCGAACGGCAAGTTCGTCTCGTCATTCAAAGCAATAAAAAAAAGTACCTCAAATGAAAATTGTAGTCATAATATGTACCCAATTTAATAGCTTATGTTTATGTAAAAACGCCCACTCAGCTAAGTACAAGTTCTTAAGTAACAGCTTAAGCTTGCTTTATTAAATAATTCAACGCGTTAAATGTCTACTTGAAATTTTACTCATAAGTGACATGGATTTATTAATACAGCCCTTAGTAATGTAGTTATTGAGGGTAGTGTATGCCCAAGAGCATTAATAGCTTACATCCAGCAGGGTGAAGTGGCTATCCGGACTCATTAGTCGGAGTTGTAAGCAATAATGCCTATTTACCCTATATTGCTGCAAACCGTACACACCTATATTATATCTTAACATGTATTATCCATAATTTTAAGTTCATCTTTATTCAGCACTAGTTTTTGCTCGTGGCTCTGCACGTGTGAATATGTTTTCCGAGATAGTATGTACTTCCCGTGTCACAAACTATCTCCGCTCCAAATTTCATTGAAATCCCTTAAGTGTTATTTTTTTATCGACTTCATAGTTGTATAATATAGTACATTTAACAGAAGGTCTCGAAAGAAATATTTTCTCCGTTTTCCTCTCCTTTTTGTTACTGCGTGATGTGACGTAGCCTATAGCCTTCCTCGATAAATGAGCTATCAAATACTAAAAGAATTTTTCAATTCTAACCAGTAGTTCCTGAGTTTAGCTCGTCCCAAAACAAACAAACTCCTCAGCTTTATATCATAGTATAGACTATAGAGTAGAGAATATGACAACCGTTCACTGTCTCCTTACATAAATTCATAAGGAGTCTATAAGTTTAAAATATTAATCAATTGACCCGGGAATAAGGACGATAAAATATGTTTCCGCAGAATGTAAGTTTCTCGGAGGGAATGTTTTTGACACACGCCGCTTAGGTTCTGTGTTGAACAAATTCTTTGGATAAGACTCTATATCTTCGCCAACAGGTTAAAGACGTCAGTTGCAACTTGCGATATTGCGCTTATTATTTCACAAGGTGTTGCCCGCGGGCCCGCTTGCGTGATAAACCTTTCTCGATAGAAAAGTCCTCAAATTGCTACAGCGTTGCCATCTATCTAAATCACATTTAAAAATTTCATTAGTTCCCATGCCATCCAACTGATTGGATACAAAACCTATATGTTAATCCAGGACATGCTATACCCGTATGCTAAATTTCATCGAATTATGTTCAGTTGTTTCTACGTTTACTTGTAACAAACATACAAATATTTTCACAAACTATCGCATTTAATATAGTAGAATCTATTTTGAAGTCGAGCGTTGAATCGTTTACATCTCATCCCTCGTGTAAAGAGTGGAATTCAATTTATTGTCATTGACATACCCTTCGCTAGCCATTGAGAGACGAAGAAAAATTTATTAATAATAATAATATTTACTTCTTTCTGAACTTAATATTCCATAGTGTTTAACATATAAATATGGTTAGTAACAAGGCACTTTATAAGTATGTTGCTATGTATAATCTGCTTAAGGAATCAATTAAATTTTGTTATTTTACTAATTAAGATTGTCAAAGTGTAATTTCAAAAGCTTGAGGATGGTAATAGTCTTAGATAGCTTATTGTATTATGTCCACTAAATACCAAGAAACATTCTTAATCAGTGAAATTTTAAGTTATACGTCAACTCTTAAATTGATTGAGAAGAAAAAAGTAATAAAACAGTGATGCGTATTAGATTTTTTTTAATTACAATAATAAAGAGTTTTTAAATCAATGAAGAATTATATCTTTTACTCGCTTTATACAAGGTGTCCCAAAAATAGTGTCAAGCTGAGGTCCAGAGATAGAGCAACCTTTGGGGTAACCAAGTCACCCTCATGTTTGTTTCGCGATTTTTTATAGTTTTAGAGTTAGGAATATTTTTCTTAACATTTTAAGAATTTTCGGTCTGAATCTAATGTATTTTTTTTAATGTTGAAGACTTTTTCTTGAGCCTGATAAAACATACGAGCGTTTCGTAAAGAAACAGTTATATTAGTGGTCACTTGAGTGTATATTTATATATTTTTTGTCTTGCCGGTGGGTCTAAGCCTTGATGCTGCACGGTGGGGTGTGACAAGACCTCTACAGAGATATACCTATCTCGATATCTGATCTACGGTAATTACCTTGATTACGTATAGTCAGCTATAAAAGTAACTGAATCAATTAAAACATATACTTTTCTACACATTAATTTAATCGAAATGTTCTTGTTTCTTTATCTAAAATAAGATAAAATTTAAAATTTATTTTCGTGTAGAAAAAATATTGTTTATACGGACATGTAAGACTAAAGGCGATTTGAAGTTCTGGGCCCTTATTCTGTATGATAGTGTAAACGCGTAACGCGGCCGTGTCATGTTATCTTCGAGAAATGTGCGTGGAATGGTATTCTGTAAGCCAAATTTCTAAAGTCCTAAACATGATGCGTTGTGTTACGTGCTTGTTACGCACGGTTAAAATAACGTGCGGGATGGAGAATAATGCCCCAGAAGTTTTTCAGCTACTGTTGTGCCCGAATATTAACCGCCTAATACTGCTTTTGTAATAATAGACTTGGCTTTAGTATTTCCAATTTGATTACAATTAGATCATCGTATTAGTCCACGGATTATTTTACTGGTATAGAGTTTAATATTTTCTATACATAATTAATATCTCGCTCGATTTCTGTTAAATTAATTCTAAATGATTTTTATTTGGCTACATAACTATACGAATTTGAATTACGAATTACTTCCATTTTCAATTTAGCCAAAAGAACTGTTTGATTTGCCAAATATCATATTTGTTTTTTGTTTAATAAAAAGTTGCATTTTGTCTTCAAAAACCAAAAAAACAACTGGTTTTAAAATTAACGACCGCAAAATTAAACAAGTACTATAAAGGCTGATTAAAACTTCTTTATTTTAGTACTGAACCTACTTGAATTACCGTAAGTGCATCTTTAATAAGCGGAAAAACGGAAAACAGACAAAACAGACAAAACAGACATCAGATAACCGTACTTTGCTAGCAAGTAGAATAAAAGAGTAATACGATATATCTGGTTCAATTGAATTATAAAAGTGAATGTTGATTAGCCTCGTACGATGGTAAGCCATTTTGAACTACAAAGCTTGTCACAGGACTCGCATAGCTTTATAATAATATAACAATAGTATCAACCCTGTATTGTATACTGTCCTACTGTTGGGCACGGGCCTGCTCTACTACAGAGAGGGATTAGGCCTTAGTCCACCACGCTGGCCTAGTGCGGATTGGTAGACTTCACACACAAAATTTCTGTAAAGAACTTCTCAGGTTACAGGTTTCCTCACGATGTTTTCCTTCACCGTTAAAGCAAGCGATAATTCAGAAAGCCTCAAGATATTTCCTATAGCATTAGCTGAGTGAAATTATATGAACACTGACAAGTGGCACAGGTATTTATTTAGATATTTCTAACATGTAACCACGTTCATGGAAATCTGGCCTCTCCTGGCTCCATCCGGGTTTCGGGGGAGATAAGGAATCAGTTCAAAATAATATATAGGCTGATATATCATAATTATCTTTGATAAATGATATGTTCGTGATTTTTTAGTCTCTCTTGGTTTATATCAATTCTTTTTACTTGACTGGCAATATCACCGACAATAGTCGGTGGCGTCATAATATAAAAGAAGAAGAAAAAGAATATATAATGGCCATGTTACAAAGAAATAGTATAACCTTTTATAAGAGAAATATTTCGCACTTCAAGAGGTATTTGTAACATGTTTTTTTAATCAAAACAGGAACAAAAGCACCTCATGAACGAACTGTCTGCTTAAATATTCTACTAAATTGGCATTCTAGACAATTTTAGCCACATACTTACATAATCAGATATAAATATTTTTATCTAAGTACAATTATTTTTGACTTATCGTTAAAACAATGTAAAATTATATCCATACTAGTTAGACAGCTCTTGTGGGAACCATCAGACAATGGCGTTACGGCATTGAGGTCGAACATCCTTGACGCTGCGGCCTCTTCCATTAAAGATGGACCAACAAGAGATAGACTACCGGTTCTAAACAATATTTGGTAGGACGAGAAAGATTATATACGTCGTGTGCATAAACTGTGGTATCAAATCAATTAGAACTTTATATTACATTTAATTACTTAGCGACTGCCTCCCTGGTAGTTGTACCATGTTGCAGTATTTCTTATTTGTATTCGCAGTTGTTGCATGCGAGGTACGGTAGTGCTCTGAGGTCCTGGGTTCGAATTCCGGGTCGGGCAAAGTTGGTTTTTCTGCTCATTATCAGCCCAGAGTTTGAAATTTGTACCCGATATGTCGATAGGCCCGCCCCCTATTACATCATGGGACGGAACAAACTTGGCGAAAAGTGGGTGCCCTGGTGGCGCCTCTGCATACCCCTACGGGGATAAATGCGTAATGTGTGTTTGTTTAATTACTTAGTATAATCACTACGCATATGCTCTCAAATTAATTGTAATGAAATAAGTACTAGGTACGTGTGAAACGATGACTGTCAAATATTGACTTGAAACTTGGAAGAGGCCCTAAGTATTCTCATATTTTACTAATATTTTATTAGGTACTGTCTTCAATCATAGCACAAAGTATTCAAGTTGTATTCTTACATTTGTAATGTCCATTCACTTTAATATTTTGAAATATCAATCTCGCATTACGTTGCCAAACTCAGTTATCGCGTTGCGTGATAGGCCAAACAATCGAACTGTAAGAAACCTAAGTGAAATGTGTGTCCTAATTTAAAAATATATTATAAATTGTATGTATTATAAATATTCGGTATAGTGGTCTATTCGTTTAGGAGCTACGAGGTCACAGACAAACAAAGATACACACACTAAACCATTTGTTCCGTCCCAGTATGTGATAGGTTGCGAGCCTATCGCTATATCACGCACAAGATCCAGACTTCGGGCTGATACTGAGCAGATAAACCCAAACATCCAATAGTGTATTTAAAAATACACATATAAAAATATAGTATACTTGTATATTGTAACCATATCAGTAATTGAATACAGTCCAAGATCCAACTGGTGAGTTCTACCTGTCATATAGTATGTTCGGTCCTATATCAATCATGTCTATGAACAAATCTTATCAAGACACCTGTCCCTCAAATACAACCGTTTGCGTTCCGGTGCAAAATGTTTTCAATAGTAAATTATTCATGTATTTTTTTAAATGTCATTAAAATTAAATAATATTTAATGATTATGAAATTGACATTAAATATATGAATTATGAATATGACTAAATAATATTATTTATATATACATTTTAAATACGTGAAGAGGTTGCAATTTGTATTCGAGATGCAGATAGATTCGTCAGTCAATTCCCACCACACATTGGGACTGGAATAAACTTAATAAAGTGCACGCATGAATGCACATGCGAATAAAAATATAAAAAGTATCGACTGATGTGAGAAGATTACCTCTCGCCAGTCGATACAATTATGCTGGCCTATTAGAAAAGGATATACACAAGATCTCGGAACGCGCCACAATTATGCAGGCCTCTATAGCAGGGCTGTAAGACCCATCTATGCCACTATGTACCTACAGATTAGCTGTTATAACTTACTTTTAACAATTATGCAAATAATGTACTGTGCTCAATGACGTTTTACAAATAGACACGTCATACACTAACAAAATGGCACATAAAAACGGCGCACTATTTGCTATATTCACGTACCTGTACATATAATTACAAATTGGCTCGAAGAAGAAATAAAAAGATGCAGCACACATTCGTTAGAAAAGGATATATATACATCGACAGTTACGTAATAACGTTAGTGCCGCACGCTCATTGGCTGTTAAGTCGGGCAATTACCTTACTTTCGTCTTGCCAGTATTGAGCTCGGACAACGTATCTATGTAATTAAAACATCTTAGACTGTGCTTGTAAAAAAAACGATTGTAATTTTCCGAAATTCCATAACAATAAAAAGCAAAAAGACTAACTGTCTCATTAAAAATTTACGTAGGTACATTTATTAGGTAATTTAAGTAGGTACAATATCTAATAAATGAAATTCTAAAGCGTTTTCGGCCATTTTAGTTTCGAGAGCCTTCGGCAAAGTGTACACGTGCCTTCGCCCTTCACGTCAAATGTTATTAACCTACGCTTCCATGATACTCGCGCCAAAAATATAGGGAAGCCGCTTCAAGGAAAATGTGAATATTTCCTATCAATTTTTAATAAAGAATAGAAAAAGTGGATAAACACTTGGAATTATGTTTTTTTACTCGATTAATAGTATAATAAATTATATCAATGGTTGAAAGGCTAATTGACTTAAACTACCTTTTTTATATATCTAGGATAAAAAAATGCTGATTTTAAATATGTGTGAAACTTAGTGCCGCAACAAAATGTCGCTTGAGTTAAATACACTTTTAACTATCTATATGTTTGTAAACAAATAAATATATATTTTATGTTTAACTCGAAAAATAATTTAATATAATGCAAATGAAAATTAGTAATTACTTTATTATTGACTGATTATTATTTTGTCATTTCCATTTCTGACTTATAATCCATCTTGGCGATATCGGCCAAATGGATTATAAATAGATACTTACCTACGGACTGCAATTGCATTAAAGTTACTGTTTAGGTTAGTGGTTAATGTAAAAAAAAAAGTTTTCTTTTTAAATTTCTCTTTAAAAACACACTCACAGCTTTGTACTATAAGCATTCCAAACCTAATTAAATTTAAAGAGATTTCTTTCATAATAAAATACAATGCATTTGATAAATTCACCTTACAATGAACACTAATAACACAAAGGGATACAGTTTGTTTGTAGATGTTAATTTCTTCAATTATTAATGTCATTCTTAATTTTTTTTTCTTTTGAAACGTTTTCGTTTATACATATTAAAAGCTTCAGTTAATTTGTTTTATTCCGCGTAAACACATCGCGAAACGACGAATATAAAGCTTATTAATTTGTGTATTCTACCTACAAATAAACCTCAATAGTAAGTATATACAAAAACATTTAAGATCAATTTGTATTTATTTTACTAGCTTTATTAAAAAATACCAATTTCTATCGTAACTGCGCTCGTGTCTACATTTCTCGACACAAAAGTATTACTGAGTAATTTTTCGCAGCATGAGCAACCTTTACTTACTGCAGAACATGATCTATGTGCTAAAATAATCCATAGTGATAGCTTCCACCAATCATTCAATTCAATTCAAAGAAGAAAAGAAGATCGTCACAACTCCCTTTTATTTAAGATCTCGTAAAAGTTTCTCCTATGTAATCCATATATTAATACATTAACTGGTTTCCAAAATGCGTCTCTCTTGACGGTCCGCTGAATTCCACATCCACGATCCAATCGCTCCCCGCGTATCCTTCCGCTCATCAGGCCAGCGAGCACTGGGTCAGTTTATGCTTGGGCAAATTAGATCGCCAGTAAGGGGCCGCCGTCTCGAAGTTAACGATTGTAAAATTGCGGTTATATGTAAACTGTTAAAATTTAAATGGAGTTGACAGTTAACATATCGGTAGTATAACTTATGTCGAGACCGCGACACCTAGTTAAACAGCCCTACTGCATAGACTCCTACTCCTTTTCTAATCTTTTTCTAACGATAAAACTAAATTCACAAATTTATCCGCCTTTGACATATTTCTTTGAATTAAAATAAAGGTCCACACAGAAGTCAGCAATTGTAGATTATCTTTTTCAAAGGGGTTTTTCCTTTGAACTCGACATAGTAAAGTCTTTTGCAATTATATGTCATAATTTATTTGCGGGAAGTCGCTAATTACACAAAGCACTCGAAAAATAAACGCACAGAATAATAAAATGTATTTATGCATTACTTTATTCGTTTGCGTCATATTTATCTAGTATCTGAACTCAGCGTAATTTAAACCTTAAATAGTAAATAGCAAAATAGTAAATCCTTTATTTGCAAAAATGTTGGTACAGTATAGAATCTTAAATAGTTATTTCTGATCATTCAACTTTTGTCAAATTTATTGACAAGCAAATTTTTTGATGTGTATAATAATAAAAAAGAAAAATTAGGTAAGGGCAAGCATTACTTATAATATTTTTAGATTAAGATTAGAATGGTTGTCAATTTAATTTAACGTAAGCTTTACATTATGATGCCTATTATATGGTTAATTTTGAATATTGTTTATGATTATTATTTCTAGAATACAAAATGTCACAGATAATCTGAATCTTTATGAAATACTATTTCAGGCTTCAGGCCACAATTGAATATTCAAAATGTTTTTAACAATATTTCGACGATTAAAGGAACTGTCATAATTAAAGTTACAGCCTGCACCTTGGCACATGATATTTAAATCGTTTTAGTATACTTGTATTAACATAAATATTATATACACAGCCACTTTGGTAATGATTTTAGGGAAATGTTTCATTCCCTTACAATAACATTCAGATTTGTTTATACATAAGTGATGTTATTTAGTTTACATTTCCTGTATCTACTTGATCATGTTTTTCGCATATTTAAAACCACTATTATGATTTTTTTTAAATTTAGGATTGAAATGAGCAATTTCTATCTTATATATTTATTTCTATTGGACAAACACTATTTGCATTATTTTGCATGATGAACACGATCCTGAACAACTTCTTTATTTGGCCGCGGCAAAGTGCCTATAACTTGTTAGAAAGTACAGTGTAGCCTAAATATAATGTCTACCACAGAGATTCGTCTCTTAACTATTTCCAAGTTAATATTCGCTTACCAAAACGAGCCATATTTATCGCCATAATAATTCCTGACTACCATCCACGCTGGTACAAAATAATTCCATCACAAATTCCATCAACTACCTGCACCATACACGAGGATGAGAAACGTACTATTACTGCAAGGGACCTTTTCCCTACTCAGCGTGTAAAATAATCAAAAACATATCGCCATTTCCGAAATTCGCCAACCCTAAACTAAGCTAATGAAAGTCGTAGATGTATGAGGACACGTGTTAGGACAAGCAAGTCAATTTGCAGGTACTGCGTCCGCTGTCAACAGATCGATAGCGAGACAGAATATGCTCCGAGCGCCCGTACCATGCATGCTTTTGTAATTGAGCGTAGTTAAACTATATGGCGACGTGCATTTCGCAGGTGTGGCGCCTGTCTTTACTGACAGCGGATAGCGGGTATTCTAATTTTTGTTTGTTTCGTTATTGTTGGAAGTAGACAGATACCATAAATGTGATTGGTATTTCGTTCCGTAGTAAAATATGAAAGCTGTTAAGTGGTTAATACGATGCATGTGTATGCGTAGGTAGGGTAGGCAGAGGCGCAACTGAGGGCTGATATAGAATATAAAAATCCAGCATTACTTTTCGCGACCCGGGGACCGAACTGGAGACTTCAGCACTATAGTATATGACTATGTTACCGAGGCAGGTTTAAATATAATATAATTTATGTTCAATTAGTGTTAATATAGTAATAGTAGAAATCAAGCTTGTTAAGTTGTTCTTACACTGAACCTTACATCTGAGACCTATGTTTAGTCATGCAAGCAAATTTATTTTTGAATGGTAGGGTAATTACATTAAACACAAATTATAGTTAATTTGATGCAATTAGTTAAAATTATGGTAATCGAACACTCATTTAACATTGCAATCATAATTGTAATTTATAGAGTTAATAAGAATAATTTGTAACTTAATCAGTGCCTATTAGTATAAAATATTTATTTTTTACGTTTAAACATTAAGCAGTGTTTATTTCAACAAGTATTAACGCGACGCCATTTTTACCTGCGATTAGTTTAGGAATATTTTTTTAATAAACAAATAGTTTATTTATACTTATATTCATAAAATTATAAACATAGTTTAGACACGGTAGGGTAGTTGACGACAATTTTTTAAATACATTTATTAAAAATATATTTCACCCAAAATCTATCGGAAAAAGAATTTTCAAAACCCACGCAATAATAAATAAGCTATAAAGCTTTGAAATTTGGTGGAAAGGTAAGCTGTTAAAT
Organism: Manduca sexta; assembly: GCF_014839805.1. Lineage (NCBI taxonomy): Eukaryota > Metazoa > Arthropoda > Insecta > Lepidoptera > Sphingidae > Manduca > Manduca sexta. Next base: position 16,076,435 of record NC_051141.1, read on the forward strand.
GAATAGTGTAATGTGACATCACCCAGCTATAACGCTGCGTGAGTTAGAAGACTACAGCGCGATAACCCCACCACGCCCCAATATTGCTCACAACACTATTTCAAATATGAATAACTGCTTCACTTTACTAATTTTGATGCTGATTACACAGAACAATTTGTTTTTCATATTATTTTTTGTTATATATAAAATAATAAACTAAATCAAACATAGAAAACTACCCTATTCTTATCTCATAACATTTTACGCCAAGTCGCGCGCAACATAACCGCAAACTTATCTTCGAAACATAACTCAATTGCGTCGCGCCTAAACCACGCACCCCTAATCATACTACGACATGGTTAACTACATCTGTCTGTGTTTGTCACTTGTACCACCTATATTTTCAACGTTTTAATGTGAAATAGGTTCAATAGGCCGGCATAATTGTGCGGACTGGCGAGGGTTAATCATCCCTCGACAGCCGGACACTGTGTGGACGCCATTCCGTTTACCATCAGGTGCAGTGGGGCTACACAAAAACTGGTACAAAAAAGTTTCCGGAAAATTGTTATAGCGCAGTGTATTCTGTAGGCTACTCTTCGGGGTGGAAGAGTCATCGACAGTTATTACCGCAGTATCTGTTATCAGGTTCGGTTGAAGGACATTATAGGTCAGGAGTTCCCAAGGTATTTTTACGACGCCACCTTGCTGACTAAAATAGAAAAGCAAGAGACGAAGAGGGAGCCAGGAAGCTGACTAAGTATTCTAACTAATATTATGAAAGTATTTAAATATTGTTACGTATTTCCAGGACGACCCCCACACTTTTGTAAAGCAATGTAGCCAATGTGATTACAGAGCGCTACGAGACTACAGCAAAAGTGAAGTTCCAGGTAAAGTTACTTATTTACATGGAGTTCCGACAGTAATATTAATAATAGTTCGCATATATCTTCCGTGTTTAAACATTTATTTTACCTTATAACAGGGATATTAACAATAAAATAATTATATTTTATTAACAACAAAAATATGATCTGTAACGTATGGAATATAAGACCAGTTTTATCTATTCTAGTGCCCTTTTTAGCGACTTTTTTTTACTCACCTTGTTTTTGTTTTTTTTTAACCGAGCTTGGCAAAGTAGCTTCCCAGTACCTAGTGTAAAGCAAAGTGAAGCCCAAAAAATGATATATGCACGATTTTAGGCATATTACTCGTGTGCCCGAATATTGTCTCGTGTCACCATTACCATGCGTGCCTTTGGTTTGCCATCCCTGCATTTTATATTAACTAGCTGACCCGACAGACGTTGTCCCGTCTTAACTATGAATTTGCAGCGCTCGTTCTGTCAATCGCTGACAGTTATTTCAAACAACTGACAGTTATATAAAATTAATATTTTCGTAAGGTTTTCTTAAAATTTCTATTTTTCTTTCATAAGAACCTTCTCCTGACAATAACAAACACAACAAAAAAAATAATGAATTCGGTCTAGCCGTTCACGCGTGATGGCGTGACTAAGGGAAATAGGGATTTATTTTTATATATATAGATTCAGATACAATGCACTGGAAACATTAATTGTTAAAACTTCGGATGGGCTGATATTATTTGTGCCAGTTCAATAGGTTTAAATATAAGTAAGCGTTAACAATGGGACCATTCGGTTCTTCTGAACTATCTGTTTCAACTCATGGCTGTGTCGGAATTCGATATACGTTTATGGAATCAGAATAAAACGGACATAAACAATTTTGCGCTCTCGAGTTCATGCAATTGTTTGTAAAACTGTAGAGTCGATTCGAATACTATATATTTATACGTGAAGAAAAACCTCTGTTACCCCTTTTAAGCACATTATGCGTATTATTGTTAAATTTTATAGTATGAAATTTGCAAAAATTAATCAAAGATACACAAGGTGAGAAGACGAGCTTTACTTAACCGCTGAACCAAAATGGAAGGGATTAATCAAGACAGACAACATTGGAAGTCATTGGACGAGGCCTTTGCCGATATTCACGCCGAATGAAAACATATTTAGTAATTTTGTTTCTGTACTTTATTGTTCAAATTAGTGTAAAATTTTAACATTGTTCGGAATAAAGAGCTTTATTATTATTATGTGATTTGCGATCGAATTTCGGAAACTAATACTTCTTGTATGAATATAAAATATTTTGTATATTATTATAAGAAGGTTTTTGAGATTTATTTATTTTAGATAAGTTTAAATTGCTTTACATAAATGACTAAAGTTAATATTCATTTGCCTGAACTCTGAAAGAAACTACTTAGATTGCACAAGAAATACACTTGCAACAGAGTCTCTATTGAATTTTTATTCAAATTCCAAATCCCAGTCCGACATTCCGTTAGTCATTTATATGGTATTTTCATGGCGCCTTAATGAAACAGTGTATGAAAATAGTATTCCCTTTCCAAGGGGGGGCTGATCCACTGTTTTGCAATTCCAATTAATGGACTACTATGATTGGCAACCATATTCTATGTATGTCTGTAACGTAATGCATGGCTGTTTAAATTCTATTTCCTGCCAGGCCAGGCAGTATCTTTGTTTATTTTGTACTCTCATCTATTTTATATCTACTGTAAAATGTCTGTAGTTATATAGGCTACTTAATTGGAGGAATCATTATTATATTATAATTAAATATTCTCATATACCTTTACATCACAGGCATAGCTATATTCCCTGCTCTGTGGATTGGGGGCGTTTGGAGAATTCCACCACGGTATCCCCTGCCTGTCGTAAGAGGCGACTAATAGGGGCCATTGGGGGGTCGTCGGCGGGCAGCAGGGGGCCTTAGCGTACATCGTGCGCCTTTGCAGATTCGGGGAACCCCCGGGATGGACGGCAGTGTGGAAGGTAGGCCTCATACTGCCGCTGACGCCGACAACGTCCTTCGGTGCTCGAGGACTTCTGAGCCCCCCCCCCTCCCCTACCAGGAGACGGGCCGCATCAGGCGGCACCGCGCAGGGACGGCTGTGGACGAAAACTTCGACATTTCTGTCGGAGGAAGCCCGCAGCCGTCCCAAATGCGCCGAAGAGGGCCACCGCGGAGTTTTAGCTGGTAGGCCGTGCATAGGTTAAGTTGTATATAGGGTTAGGGACTCGGCCCGGCGATCGCCCGAAGGCCAACATCATATCCGGGCGGCTCATCGCCGGGCCGCAAGGCACGGTTACCCCAACATAACCGCTCAGTCGCCTCCCAATGAAGGCTAGGCGGTAGCAATAAGATACTTTCTCCGCGACACAAAAAAAAGGCATAGTTATATTCGCCTAGGTGATGAATAAAGGTTTTTTTAAAATAATTTATTATTTGATTGTCGTCTCGACGAGAACAGCTATAAGTTGTGGGTCCGTTATCCAGAAGAGTTGCTAGTAAATTACATATTGTTTTATTATATAGTTTGGGATTGTATAGTATGTTATACATATTTTTTTTTCCTAGTACAAATTATAGGCGATATTAGTTTATTATTAACTATTCGATTTGAAGTAAAGGAATTATAATATTTTAGTTATGGTTCATGTTGCGAAAATTTAGGTATGAAGTATTTTATTTAATTTCTCGTAAAAACCTTGGAATAAGAAATACGAACGTTTCCGTCTGGCTGCCCATTATAAGATAGATTAAAGAACCGACTAACCTATTTTTATAGCAACTACAATTTGTCATTGACAAGTGTGACGTCACGCCCTTCTACAACTTGAGACAAAAGCGCCATTTTCCGACTCCTGCGCATGTAAGGTGACCATCGGTTAGGTTGAGATCTGGAACTAACCTGAAAAGAAGAAAGATTATTTTAATTTTTTTGGAATTAACAAGAACTATTTTTATTTTTATACGTATTACATTATAAATGTGGTGCACACAATCACACCTTTTATTCCCGAAGGGGTAGGCAGAGGCGCAACAAGTGAACCAATTTCTGCCGTCGTACCGTAAAGCAACTACGCTACCGAAGCAGCTCTAAATATTATATAATTTTAATTCAATTAGTATCAATATCAGAAAAGTGGAGTAAAAAAATTATGAACTGGTTCACAGGTCATAAGAAAAGAAAACGAGGTAGACCGTGCAGACGATGGGTGGATGAAATCAGAGCAATTGCAGTGGTACATGGATGAGGGCAGCTGTTCTTTGCCAAAGGGCACAAACAGACAAAGACCCTGAGACACAAACTAATTTATCTAATTATTTAACTATGTAATTCGTCTGAATGAAGGCTTCTTATTATAATATCAACATAACAATTAGTGAACTATATTATTATGTAATATTTCCGTATGTTTAATGTGTCGAAATAGGAAAGTATTTTTGGCATAATAAAAACTGGTTCCCAAGATGCAGTGAAATTTTGACAGTCTACAATGTAGTCGTATTTCAGAGATTATAATATCATTGTTTAAAACAGTCCAAATATCATTTATGTAACTTGTTTTCAATGTCTCATTATTACGTAAAATATCACATGGCAGTCACACATAACATATTTGACAAAAAGTCGTAAAATAATTAAAAAAAAAAAACAAGGAAATAAACTCAAGAATAATCATCGTTAATTACGGTTAAAACTGTATTATTTTTCTAGATAATTTAATGTATTCATGAAACTGGTTCAGACGAAGTATAAGATGTTATCAACAATTTATTACAACTTGGCTTCCATGAATATAACTGTCGGCTTTGAGAAACTGCAGTCAAAGACATAATTAACGTATTAATTATTATTATCTAAGAATAAAACTAGCTTTTCAGAAAATGTCTTTCGGTTGTATTAGAAAAAAATTAGCTTAATGTAATCTACACTACCAACCTCAATATAAATAAAAAATACATTAAGTGCTTTTTATATAATAAATTTGATAGTAAAGATGTGATATGCTCCAAGTGCAAGGTCAATATGATGCGTACTATTGTTAAAAAAAAAAATGATTTATTACTATTTATTTTCTCTTTACAAAGGCTTGAAAGGGAATTACATTTTCAAACAACCTGTACATAAAATTACTCAACAAGACCTAGTATCAAAAAGTATTATATTAATAAAATCCACAAAGTGCCTTCAACGTGGACGCTCTACATCGCTGTGGTGCAGATGTCGTCAAAGCTAACTCGCCGACTGATTTATGTGCACGGCCAGGGGCAATTTACGATGCAGGACGGTCACTGTCTGAGCTCTGTGCTCGATGGTTCGTCAAACACTGTTCCATTCGTATTTGCATCGGTTTTACATTTTTTGTCTATTTCTTTGTATAGATATTTCTTGTAATATAGTTTGGTAAAGTGAGTGTTAGTAAAAAAACTATTACTATCTTGTAGATAACGTTATAATTGAATTCTCTACGATTTTGAAGTTACTATTTTCAGTTAAGTACCTTTTTTTACCTTAAATCAAATACTTAAGTAAAATTTAGTGACTCTTTCTTTACGTTAACCCATTTCTGAGCTATGAAAAATAAGCACAGATAAAAACAGTTTTAGGAGCATAATGTTAGGTAAAATGCGACATCGTGGTTTAACATTAATTAAAACATTTAGGTATAATAAATGAACTACGCAACTGTTACGCACTGGCGTGTAACAATATTTTTAAGAAACGGTCCTCGGAAAGTTTTTTTTTTAATTACTTGACCGGACACCAAATAAACGGTCTACAATTATTTAAGATTGCGATTCTTGTAAAACAAATTTATTTAAGACCGCACAAAATAGTACAAATAAAAATTTAAAAACTTAAACTCTGTGAATAACCGTAAGTTAATTTTACAGGTTGAAGAATGTATTACTTTTTATCTTGTTTCTACTAGTTTTAGTTTAAATGCTTCCTGACATTTAATTTATAATTAAATGTCAATTATTTTCTATCGAAGCAGTCTTATTTAATGTGTGCAAAGACTTTTGAGTTATTTTTCGTTTAGAGTTTCTATTATATCTTCTCTCGGGGAGTTTTCTGTGACCACGAACGTGGCCAAGTCTTCGAAACGTCACGAGAAAATTATAATATTAATATCGCGATAAAATCTGCAAAATATTTTATTACAATATCTAATATTCGCGAAAACATAAGAAATCATTAGAATTTTTATTTCTTATTAAAATCATTTATTAATTTTCCTCTCAGAATTTTTACACGACTTTTACAGTTTCCGATCATAAGAACTTCCAGGTTTCTTGTATTATTTGCATGAGGGCTGATATAAATGTACACAATTGGAAATCAATTTTATATGAAAACGAAATATTGATAGTTATGTTCCTCCTTTTGTTTCGTCAAATTTCATTATAAAGCCTCCTCTAATTAATTCGTAACGAGCTAGCAGCGTTTGCGCGGTGCTTTAGGTATTAAGTTTCGTTCATTAATGTTAGCCTTAAATACGTAACAGACCATTTCAACCGTAAAATGGATGCTATTTTCCATGATACAAAGCATTGGTTTAATTTACAAATAGTAACGCAGCATGATTCGAATTAGGGAACGCAATGTCGGGGAGGTTTTCAGTTCCGAAGCTGATTTCCGATATTCGATATTTAGCTTCGGAGAGATACGTATATAAACTATTTGTAATATGTAATTCACTGGGTCATCTAATAGGCTATAAATTCGGTTTTTGTATCGCAATCCTAACAATGTAATCTTTTACTATTAAATAATAATTAGTCTTAATAAAGTTTATAAATCAGTAAGTAAATTGAAAATCTACAATATATTTCATATTTTAAAAACAATATTTAAATATAAATTAAGTAATTGAAAACTTAAACATATACACAAATTAGTTACGTTACCCGCAACAAGTGCTCTTGAATAATAGTTTTTTATTATAAATATAGTTAGTTATTATAAATATAGTGTATTAAGCTCGTGGTTTCACCGTCGCGAAATACTTAATCCTGGAGTAACAGTTCCAGTAAGTACTTTTGCGAAATAAAATTTTGAAAGTAACTTATATGCTACCCCTATTAAATATTAAAGATTAACAGCGCCATGTATTTATAAAATGAGATTAAAAAAAAAAACAAATATTTTCTTCGTCATTAAATAGGGTTCATTTCAAAGGTTTTCACAAAGGAATTATAATATTGATGTAAGATTAGTAATATTTCATGTCCAGTGTACAAGCGTCGACAATGTTTTCAAATACCAATTCTTAATACATTTAGATGAACAATTCAGATACAAATATTTATTTATTTAGCACTTCATATACAAATGTATACAGGCGGACTTAATGCCATAGGCATTCTCTAGCAGCCAACCTTAGGGCGGTGCCGAGATAATCATGGTAGGTGCATGAAAGGCAGGTTGAACATTTTAAAGTTCAAATAATAAATAATAAAAATATATATACATATAGAGATAAATACATAAAATATGAAAGCGCAGGAGGGCCTTCATCCGAATTCATTATTACACTGATACACTGCTTGTAGCGATTCGTCGCAACCGTGGTGCGCTGGCCGTTCTGTACCACCAAAAATACAAGCAAAGATGGTCGGCCCCGCTACCGTCGACACGACGCTCCGCTAGAGTGACTGCCGGTGTCACTCTTGACGTTGTCTTTATGAGACGCGCCGTCACGGCCAGACTGACATACGACCGTCCTCGGGCGTCTGTAAGTTCTCTGAAACCAAAGAAGTTCTCAATCACCGCTCGTCCATCCAATAAAGGAACTAGGAACTTTGTAAATGAAATATGATTATCGACATCAAATGCAATGCTATTTAGATTTAGACACGTTACGACTTGGACCGGACGAGTGCATCCCTTCAACCAACCTTTCCAGGTGTGGCCCGGACGACACTGTCCTTTCGACCAGCCGAAATCACACATACCATCTGGAGCAAGTGAGTGTATCCCTTCAACCAACCTTTCCAGGTGTGGCCCGGACGACACTTCTTGACCAGGATAAACTCTACATCTGGATGAGACTAGTGAATCCCTTCAGAAAAATGGATGTCACTATCTTGACCAGGATAAACTCTACATCTGGATGAGAATAGTGAATCCTTTCGAAGAAATGGATGTCACTATCTTGACCAGGATAAACTCTACATCTGGATGAGAATAGTGAATCCTTTCGAAGAAAAGGATGTCACTATCTTGACCAGGATAAACTCTACATCTGGATGAGAATAGTGAATCATTTCGAAGAAATGGATGTCACTATCTTGACCAGGATAAACTCTACATCTGGATGAGAATAGTGAATCCTTTCGAAGAAATGGATGTCACTATCTCAGCCAGGATCGACTACAAAGTGAATTAATGATAACACACCTAAGACACCACTTCTTCATCCCATATGACCTCATCCGAATGTACACTAAGAGTGTCTGAACCAGCTGTGAGAGTACGGGAATCGGCGGACATTGTATCCGAGCACACGGTCAAGGTGTCATAGTTATTTGGAATTAAAGTATCACCCTGATCTGGTGTAGTTACGTTTACTAGATCAACTGACGCTTCATCGTCTGTCGCCGTCTCGGCCTCGTCACAGTTCAAAAGATTTGTTGTAATTTCAAGTAAACCATCGTGACCCTGAGGCACTGAGCGTAAATTCTCGTGGGCATACTTATATACTCGATGAGAACCGACTAAGCTTTTAATTCATACCGGTCGTTGTCTAGTACCGCAGTTACAATAAATGGACCTCTAAATTTTCTATCCAATTTAGTTTGGTTTCGTTCGCTATTTTTAAGAAATACGAAATCACCCTTGTAGAACTGTTTTATTATTGCTCGACCTCTATTAAAACGGCGTGCCTCAGACCTTGCTGCATTTTGAATATTCGTAGACGCTGCGTCCCGAATAGTGTCGAGATCTAAACGTTCTTGCTGACCATGGGCTTCAGAGTTTAGTTTTGACATGCCCAATGACTGAGCGCGAATCCCTAACATAAGTTCAGTAGGTGAATATTTAGTCACGGTAGATTTAGTACTGTTGAGTGCGAGTTGGATATTTCCTAGTTCATCACGCCACGTCTTATTGGGGTCGTTCTCAACAATAGTTAACAAACTTTTAAGAGTGCGCATAACCCTTTCTACCTGCCCATTTGCTCTACTGGAACCCGTCGCGATAAAGTGAAGTTGAATCTTATGCTGAGCGCAAAAACTCTTAAAATCAGAGCTGATATAGCAACGACCTTGATCAGCAATTATTCGCTTAGGTGCCCCAAAAAGACAAACTGCTTTGCGAAGAGCGTGTATCGCGCTTTTGGCGTCAAGAGAAGAAGTATGTTCTAATAGAACATATTTGGTGAAACCATCGATAATCACTGAGCAGTATTCCTTTCGGTCGCTCTTCCCGCTGAGCTTTCCCGTAAAATCTATATGGATGGTATGCCACGGCACTGGTACTTTAGGAATTGAGTGAAGTTGAATGGGTTGAGCTCCCGATGGACCCTTCGACGCTTTGCAAATAATACACGAATCTACAAATTTACGCACGCATTTCGACATCTGTGGAAACCAGTATTGTTCATACAGTTTATCTACTGTTTTGTCTTTGCCTAGATGCTGGATTTCATTATGGGTATGATTAATTAATGTCCAAATTAAGGACCGCGGCACTACTGGCAACCAAGAAACTACTTTATTTCGACAGATTTTTCTATAAAGAATACCTTCTCTAACATCATATGACTGAGCTATTGAATCGGGAAAACTATGATCATTATGTTTCGTGATAAGATCTTGTATCTCACTATCACGTTTTTGTTCGACGGAAAGCCAATCTTGATGAAGCTCAACATATTGAACTTTCTTTGTCAATGAGTTCTCGCTTACTATGTCAACATTATTAGGTACAGGATTTCGCGAAAGGTAATCGGCGTGTTCCATACACCGCCCCTCACGATATATAATTTCAAAATCATACGCCTGCAAAACAGCCCACCACCTATGAACGCGGGGCGTAAGATCTTTTTTTGACTTTGAAGCCTTAAGTGAGTTACAATCCGTAAAAACTAAGAAATGTTTACCGTAAAGATAATGCCGGAAGTGTTCTACCGCTCGCACAACCGCTAACGTCTCCAGTTCGTACGAATGGTAACGTGATTCCGCTTTTGACGTACGTCGGCTATAATACTCCACGACATGAGGAAGATTATTTTTCTTTTGAATAAGGATCGCCCCGTAACCTTCAGAACTCGCATCCGTGTGCAATTCTACTGGTAGCTCGGGATCAAAAATAGTTAATACCGGTTCGGATGTTAGAATACGTATTATAGCAGTACGTATTTGCTCATACTTCTGAGTCCAAGCAATTGGTCCTTTTAGTTTCGTTAAGGGATACAACGGTCCCACAATACGGGTAAAACCGGGGATAAATTTTCTAAAATATGAAGCAAGACCGAGAAACTGTCTGACATGAGTAGCCGTTTTGGTTGAGGAGAATCTGCTAACGCCAGTATTTTACGAGAATTCGGTCTTATTTCACCGGACTGAAGTGAATATCCCAAATAGTCTATTTTACGTTTCATAAACTTACATTTTTGGAGATTGAATGTGAACCCCGCTTTAGTTAACGCGCCTAATACCTTATCTAAGCGCTGCAAACCTTCAACTATGTCAGCAGAATAGCACAAAACGTCATCCATATATATCAAAGGTTTATCTTTAAGATGACTCAGGGCTCGAGTGATGCACCTCTGATATACAGACGGAGCATTTCGTAAACCAAAAGGCATTGCAAGGTACTCATATTGCCCTTCGGGCGTGACAAATGCTGTTTTCTCCACTGTATCAGGGTGCACCACTATCTGATGAAATCCTGATGCCATGTCTAACGACGAGAAAATGCTGGCCCCGGCAAGCTGATCGATTTGTTCCTCAATACGCGGCAAAGGATAGTGCTCAGGCTGTGTATTGGAGTTCAACTCTCGATAGTCAACACACATCCTATATGAGTTATCCTTTTCGCAACTAATAATATTGGGCTAGCAAGGGGGAGGTACTTTCGCGAATCACCCTAGCATCGAGTAATTCTTGGATCTTTTCTCTAACTATCAACTTTTCAGCGGGGGCTAATCTATATGGACACCGCTGTACAATTCTAGTTGGGTCTATTAGATTAATCTCACATTCCCCTGTTGAAACCCGGCGTGAGGGAATACCGACAGCGAAATAGTCGGAATATTTGTTTAGTAACAACATAAGCGATTTTTATCATTTCCTTGTAAATCCGTGTCAATTTTCATAACGTCCAACTTATTCGACTTTAGGTCACAATAGGTACTTTTTTATTGAAAAGAAAATAAGATTATCATGGTCAATCCTAACGCACAACCCTTGGTCAAAAATATCCCTTCCAATTATAATTGGATCGGAAATATGAGTATCAGGGACCACATGAAAAAGTAAGCTAACTGTAATTTCATCGATTGTCACACAGCTTTGGACCTGGGTGGTGCATTGGATATCATCACCGCCTATGCCACTAAGATAAACAAGACTTTTAAGCTCAGTACCCAGAAGCCAAGTACAAAGAACAAGATGAACCACTATCAAATAGAAAGGAGACGGTCTCACCCGATGACGTCCTTAGGGTACCTCTGGAGGGCCTGTGCTCGCATTGTTGGACTTCCTTGACTGTGGCTGCACTACTATTCTTCTTATTCAGACAGGCCGTCGCCACATGGCCAAGCTGTCCACAGGCGTAGCAAGTAACAGCTGGCTTCTTTTCCACTAAACGTGATGAACTTGAAGGCTCTTGAGTTTTCGTTTCCCTATCATTGCGTCGTTTTCGACACTCTGCTATACGATGTCCATTCAATCCGCAGTAATGACACTTGCCAGAGAACTTCTCAACCAATCGAACTCGCTTGGCTTCAGGTTCTTGAGCTTCGGCATCCAAGCGTCTCTTCAGTGATATTCCACCAAGGATGCGGAATAATAGGGCACGGCTCGTGATTGTCTGTGCATTTAGTTCACGACGTATCATGTTATCTTTTTGACACAGTACCGAAATTACAAATCCAGTTATTACTTCTTCAGACATCTTAGTATTAGGTATCTTTTCGATAAGATTCCATAAACGTAGAGCTGATTCGGACGCTGTCTCATTAGCGCTTATTTTAAATCGCAACACATCGTCGAAATAGTCTTGGATAAGTTTGGGTTTTGAAAATCTGGCTATTAAAATCTCTTTGACTGAACTCCAAGTGATTTCTTCCAAATTTAGCTTAGCTATGCATGCACCAGCACGACCTTTTAGCGCTCCTGTTAAGGCTATTAATAGGTCAACCCCTTCCAAGCCCTTATTTGTCACAATGATCTCCGTTACTTTACACCAGTCATCAATATCTGACTCAGAATCATCCGGATCAAACTTTAAAAGTGGTGAACGATTAGTACTCACGGTTGGCGTTTGTGGAATAGCCAAAACCCGAGAAAGCAACCTTTCCATGTTACTCAATAGTTTTTCAGCGTGTGACGTATCCGACAATTTTTCTTCATTTTGCATTCCGTTCGATCCCACTTCTGATGAAAGCGCAGGAGGGCCTTCATCCGAATTCATTATTACACTGATACACTGCTTGTAGCGATTCGTCGCAACCGTGGTGCGCTGGCCGTTCTGTACCACCAAAAATACAAGCAAAGATGGTCGGCCCCGCTACCGTCGACACGACGCTCCGCTAGAGTGACTGCCGGTGTCACTCTTGACGTTGTCTTTTATGAGACGCGCCGTCAAATAAATATTATTATACATAAATATTGATATGAATATATTTCTGATTTTGGGATTATTTTGTCGTCTATTATATTATTTTCTATAAAGAAAAACTATGTGCTACGAGTAATGTAAGATTTACAAATAGTTTGGGTAAGTTTTAGATTGAAATTTCTATATTAATCCATGTTATGAATATCGAGTCTCTAAATTTCAAAATTGAAATATGGGTAAATATGTTCTGAGATGCAAGAGATACGAAATTTCGTAATTTCAGATTGCATGACCTAATTCGAACTCAGCCTTGTAATAATTAAAGCAGCTCATTTCTCGTATAAAATATTACATTATTTTCAATTGAAATTGTTTAAATTATGTTTTAATTAAAACTCGGTTTTGGTTGTTTGCTTACGCGAATGTGCACTTTGAAACTTTTGCCTGCTGGCCTAGTTTTTATGTTAATATTTATAACTCGGCTCTAGATATAAGCTGGTGAACCTATATTACTATGAATAAAGCGGCGATAGCCTAGTTAGGTGTGGAACAGACTGCCGAGACGAATGTCCGCAGGTTCAAATCAAAAGGGCACACACCTCTGACTTTTCTCAAATGATGTGTGTATTCATTGTAAATTATTGCTTGCTTTAACGGTGAAGGAAAACGTCTTGAGGAAACCAGCTTATCTGAGAAATTCTCTATAGTAAGAGTTAATACAATCATTTTCAAATTGAAGTAGGTGACTTTAATGACGCACACAAAGGAAAAAGGAAGTTGGCGTATACTGCACGGATAATGATTGTTTCCATTAGTATAATGCGGAATATTTTTGAGGTTTCTTTCTTTCTGTAATAAAAAAAAAACATACGATGTTTTTTTTATTACTTCAAATGACGAGACGAGCTTGCTGTTAGCGTGATGGTAAGCGATACAACCGCCCATAAACAGTAGAAACATCATCCAACACCTTGAATTACAAAGTATTGTTTGTTATTCCACTGTGCTCGCTATCCTGAGACGGGAGATGTTAAGTCTCATTATGTCCGGTAGTTACACTGGCTACAATGTTCTCCAAACCGGAACACAGCAGTGACTACACACTGCTGCTTGGCGGCAGAAATAGACATTGCGGTGGTACCTATCCAGGCGGACACTCATATATTAGAGACCTACCACTAGTAAAAGTAAGCCACCAGTCGTATGACGTATCCGTTCCTTTTTAATATATTTTTATCATCATAAGCTGATACTTTTTGGTATTATTTTATTTATTAATTTCTGCATTTTTTTACTTATCCGAGTTAACAAAGATTGGCTGTTAGAATTGTGTTATATTATAAATCCTTCAATACTCTTACCAAGTAGGTGTCAGTAATATTTTCATCGGATTGTTTCTATGACAGGTTGAATACATATTTTTTTTTTGTATCCGTAGACGACTCGTTAAAAGTAATAAAACAAACACACATCACGCATTTATCCCCAAAGGGGTATGCAGAGGCATAACCAGGGCACCCATTTTTCGCCAAGAGTGTCCCGTCCCATTATGTGGTAGGGAGCGAGCCTATCACTACATCCGGTACAAATTCCAGACTCCGGGCTGATACTCGGCAGAAAACTCAAATATTACTTTGCACGACTCGGCATGCGAACCCAGGACCTCAAAACTTTACCGTACCGCGCATGCAGTACAACTACGCCACCAAGGCTTAACAAAGTAATACCTATAAAGAACTTTTTGGCTGGTATCACCCTTGAAATGCGAGTGTATCCGTATAAAATACACGTATGAAAAGGTCCGTTAATTTGTCATTTTGTATTCATTCGAAGAGTTACGACAGTTCTGTCTCTATAAGGTGGGTTTTAATTAAGGTTCACCGTGATACTCCTTTCTACTCGCAATTCAGTATAACCGTTTCGTTCAGAGTGATAATTACTGCAAATTTAATTATACATCATGTACTTTGGGTGAATCAGTTTATTTGTGATAGTTCTCATATCAATGTCACAGCTTTTATTTTTCCGTCATGCAATAGTCCAAGTAATTCTGTGTTTAAATGACATTGTAGTCAATGTAATTATTGGACGTATGACCTAATGTCTTAAAATGACGCAATAATTCAATGTCATGTCAAGCCCCGTGGCTTTGTTAATAATTTTGGATGGAGTTATGTTTATCATTAGACGAATGTCAAATCCTTATTCATCAAAAGAAAAAGAGAGTCCGTTGTTATATTTCATACTCATAAACCCAATTGAGCTTAATATGTTTTGAATATCACTAGAAATTGTAGGATGAAGTCAGCTATATCGGCAAATGGCACGTGTAAAAATAAATCACCGCTCTCTCGCCACGCGCGCTGCCTGTAAAGGAAGTTTATTTCATTCAGGATGCGACCACAAGTGTAAATAGACAGCATTCTATAGTAAAGTAAAGGGAATGAAACAGGTTTATGAACGCACGTTACATAATGTTCTTTTGATTGAATTCATATTTAAACGATGAAATTATTATGAATTCAAAACGCCCCAGCGCAGTCCTTTCCGATTTTAATTAATTTGTGAATGCGTGCATCCCAATTTAGAACGTATGCTCACTTTGCAGTATGGACTAAATTATTAATTGAAAATTTAATAATGTCTGTTTTCTTAATATACGACAAAATAAATTTGGCTTTTACGTTGACGTAAAATCCAAATTTATTTTGTCGTGCGAAAAAACGAAAGTTCCCTATTTCATGAAATAGGTTTGAAACAGGACGGTAGAATAATTTGATGTGACATTTCACATTTCAAATATGCCTTTTACATGAGCAAATGAAAGAGGCGATGTGTTTTTTAATAAAGTTTCGTACATGGGAGTTTCTTTTGACGGACTTTGGCAGTTCAGTTGAATATTGGGTGGTATTTGTTAGGTAAAAGGAAATCGGCCAAGTGTAAGCTGGTTTGGGGTGCTGAGAGTTCAGTATCCTGTGAAGCATTCATCGCTTTCGTGTGATGGCGTACAAAGAATACCACCATTTTAATTTATCGGCGCCGAAACAGTACTGAGGATATGATTTAAAAAAAAAATTGTACTTTGAAACAATCACTACAAAATGTAAAGGGAACTTGGTTTTCTAAAGTATACACTTTTTTATTTTTCCATGCGCGAATTACACAATGGGAACCTAAATATAATATCACTCGAGTAACCAAGCAAGCTGAATCAATAAAGTTTTCATTCATTCATTGCTCATCACTAAAAACTTCTATTAAGAGGTCGACATCGACAATTTTAGCATGTGATACAAAGAGTTGGATGCAACCATATGCCATAGGGACGTTTTGAAATAAAGGCGAAAATGCAGCCAAGTGCTTCTATTTTACGATGGCATAGGACGCTTGTTGCTTTGACTTCGCTACGTCAAAGAGATGCGATTTCGATACCTTTTCGAACTTTATTGAGTGTCGCAATTTAATACTTGCTGTCTATCCTTTATATGGGATATATGAGGTTATTAAAAGATTTTTCATTACAACCTCACGACTGAACGAAGATAGAATGTTTTTAATCACGCAAGCGAACAAAGTTGCACTTATGATACGTCATAATAATGTATAAGAATTATTATTATCATTTCTAAATCAATCAATTAAAATCACTTATCTAAGGGAATTTTAAATTAAAATATAAATAGATTACATATATTAAATGTTTCTATGATAGATTAAGGAGTCAGTTTTATTGGAAGTAAATACCAAATATACCGTAAAGCGATTTATAAGAAATTATTTTGAGACAAATTAACGTTATGAAGTAGGTACTTGAAAGGCGCCAGACCGATCCCATGGTTTTAAGATAAATGTTAAGACAGAGCTGTCTGTTTTCTAATACTTGAAAAAATAAGACAAACCGCACACGCTGACAACTCACTGAAGCGGAGACATTGTACAAAATGGCGGGTACCCGACAGATGTATTTTATTATTTTCCAAATGAGTACAATAAAGGTGCTTATAATTAGTCGCATTTTACAGAGTATATTTTTCTTGTGATTACCATACCGACAGTTTCAACTAATTACTAAATGAATCAACAGTTTTTTGTTAAATATGGATGTTTCAATCCTATTTTAAAAACATTTGGTACAATTTCTGACCAATACATGCCGATATATCATGAGTTATTTAAGCTACTCGATTACTTTTTCAATAGCAAAGTTCAGGTAAACAATTATTGGCTCATTGTGATCAAAAATGAAAACGTACCGTACGTAGACTAGCAAAACCAAACAATTATTAATAACGAATGCGTGGATTGGCTCGAAACACTCATGCTTTTATGAATTGAGTAAATTATGGTGATCAAATGTCGTGTTAAATAGAGCACGTAATATTTCAGCATATCAACGAGGTGTTACCGATTTTGTCCGGCGAGTTCATAATATTTTGGTTGCATATTGACGAAGTCTTATTTTAAGTGCTAAATATAAGTTTGTAAGCTACCATAAGTTTCATATAGTAGCATTGTACTCTTATTAAATTTACCAACCTTTCTATGACATCGTAATTTTTTTACGTAATGGGAATCATTTATCAACAACTAATGTTTGGAAATGTAAAAATTATCTAATTCAACGGATGATATAAATCTGTTGGTAACATAACGGTGTAACTGGCCAGCACGGTCATTATTATCTATTGTTGTTAACATCTGGCATAAAAGTATATTGTTTCCTCTGTCCTAAATATCACCGAGGAACTTAAAATTTTTAGTAAATGACATTTGAAATAATAATTAATTATTGGTGGAGATACATCATACAATACAGCCTAGTTGACTATAGATTTTCTAGATATGTTAAAAAACCTCGATGACGCGCAACGTATTCAAATTACACACACATTCATCAAGTTGCGAAGTGAAAGGGTCGGCGCGGTGGCGATTGGCGACTGGCGCGAAACTCTTTGTTTGCATTGCCATGTGCTCGGCCCTACCATTGCGAAATGTACGTTATGAAATAAAATATAAAATATATATTCGATTACGGCTGGTTGGTTCGATCTTTTTTACGGACAATTGAAAATGGAATGAATGTAACTTTTTGAAATACGAACGCTTAGGATTTTTTTTTCGTTCCGGTCAGTTATTAACTTTGGGTTGACCATAGTCAATATGGATAATATGTAGTTGTCTATTATATTTATAGTTAAAGATGACTGCTGTTAATTTCTTTAATGGAAGAGCAGATGAAATTGGAAAAAACAGTTTGCACGACGACAATACTTACCATTAGTTTAAAGAAGTATAAAAAATATTACACAATGGTTTATATTATAAGCAAATAAGAAAATTAATATACTTATAATACTATTATAAATACTGTTATTACCATGGTTACCATACGCAATAGTCACGGTAAGTATTGTAAATTTACCGTCGCAAATAATATTACTTGTAACTAATTCTATTTCACAACATTGTTCGCCAAATTAGACGTATATTGTTTTGTTTTGAAATATTTCGACAGCTTCGTGTAACGAGAATTTTAGAGACAATTTTTTTTTCATTAACGTTAATTGAAACCAGCCTGCCTGCTACCATGCGCGGTACGCTAGCGCTCTAAGGTCTCGGGCAAAGTGATATTTGGGTTTTTCTGCTGAGTATCAGCCCGGAGTCTGGAATTGGTGACCGAAATGGCGATAGGCTCGATTCCTATCACATCATGGAATGGAACACACTTGGCGAAAGTTTTGTAGTGCCTCTACATACCCCTTCTGGGATAAATGTATGATGTTTGTGTAATTGTAACCAGTTGCATGTTCAACTAGAAGAGAAAGTGTTTCTTCTAATTTTATTGGCAATAATTATATAAAATATGATTTCAAGATATTTCATAATGAATAAACCACGTATTTTTTTGAGTAACAGTATTGATGATTTTATAGTAATCTCCTAACAAAGTTGGAAACTTTTTGTCCCGAGCACATTTGCTTAATTGTTTTAGTTTTCTTGTAACATATAAATTATATTCTCTTCTCCTTCCTGTTGAGGTTGTTGATTATATAAAAAACAGTTTTAAATAAATTTTCATATAACTGACACTGATAATTAAACATCGACGTATATTCTATAAACACGAACGTCCATATAAACTATTTGTTCAAAATATTTATTCACTTGAACAACAAATAATTTTACATATTTGACTTACTTTTTATTCGAATCCAGGTTTACACTTAGACTCGAGTTTTTATATCATGAGCACCACTCCGTACACAAGCACGAGCCGTCAATATTGACCGTACTAAAGTCAGTTTGAATGGATATCAGTTCAAATCATTTGAACACAGCGAATATTCGGAACGCCAAATATAGTACGTAGTACATATTATACTGATATAATTAAATAGCTTTATTAGCCCCTTATATACCATCTTTTTAAGGTTTGTAATTATGACAAGTCCAGATATTACTCGCAGCTCCGTCTATATATGAAATATTGTCCCGGGTACAAGTCCCGCTATAGAATATACTGGGATGGAAAGTAGCCTATCTGCTCTTTCAGACTATGATCTATATCTGTGCCAGATCCATTCGCCCGTTCAGGCGTGATCCAACAAAAATCATGCATAAAAAAAACGCATTGATGATCTTTCTTCTCATCTTATCTTACTTTTTACTCTTGTTTATATTAATGTGAAAGTTAGTAAAAATATTTTAACGTTACAAGTATTCTGAAAAAACTGACTGACTATGACCTAGATTAACACATAAGCTTTTTTTCACGATATGTTAAATTAAATAATTAAAATAATTAAATTCTGATTTATTAAATAGATAGCGTTAGTAATATACCGTGTCAGTGACTTTTGTAACGGTTTTTCTTGCTGGAAAAGTCGCAATAAACACCTAGTATTAATATATATCTGAAATAGGTCGGTTCAACAGCACGCAACACGGTGGTTAATCAACACTTTGAATTATAAAGGACGTGCTCGGCCTCTGAACCTTATTAAATATGCCTCATACTTAAAGCTTAGTGAATGTTTGAATTTGGTTTTGTTATTAGTCAAAGAACAAATAAATCTTCAGTGAAGTTACTTAAATTCTAGGGTTAAATATTTAGAGGCGTTAACACAGACTTGTAATTTCATAATGACATACAATTAAAGTAATCATAAACACGTTATGTAAGAAGTTATAATTATGATATATTATTATAGACATATTCTCAGGTACTTTGAGTGAAATCGAGTGAGTTGTTTTAAGTCTGATTTGTTATGCAGCATACATATATATGATTGTTACTTATTTCGCAGTTTAGAAATGTTGAGCATATACAAAAATATATATAAGTATTTGATATTATTTTTTTAAAATATTCTAATTTTAAGTAGTGTATTAGTTAATAGTTACTATAGTTAATAGCGACAATATTTTTATTAGGTTCAAGGAATCTGTAAAGATAGTGATCAAATGATGATGGTAATATATAAATAAATAAATAAATTAAAATGATTAAACCATAGTTATCAGGGGATAACCATATGTATTTACTTATATTATAATTATTCTATCTTTCACATACCACCAGGTAAATTTTCTCCGGAACATGTCTGTAACTCTTTTCTTACAAAACAAAAATAACTTAAATTTTTCGATGCTGTAAGAGCCAATAGTCTAGTTAAATTTATTCATAGCTGTTATTCAAATTCAATATGAGAAATAATAAAAACTTGTCCCGTCAGTGGTCAAGAATTATAAAAAACATGAACCACACGTGCGCCTTTACAATGTGCATCTGTTGCGACCTTCTCAGAATGGCAAAAAACAGGGAAGTTTGTCTGCGAATTTAGAAAAATTACGAGTACGACAAAAAATTAAACAGTATACATTCTTTATATAACCAATATTAGATGGGCAAATGTTTGTGAACATGTTTGGTTCAAATTTAGACATACCATCCCTCTAAAACCCTTGACAGTTTGGTCTGCAGCAAGACGGGTGCATTCGACACACGTGTTATTATTGTAAATGGAAAAGCCATTTAATTTAAAATCTAATAAAATTCCATTAGACATTTCGTCATAATATCACTTGAAGTTCGGTTTTAATGAACCAGCAGAGATTGTTGTTTTTTGTACTAGCACGGTTAAGTGACTCCACTGCATTTGATGGTAAGTGAAGTGGGTTCCAATAAAATGGGGACTGAGAGATGATTACCCCTACGACAGTCGACACAATTATGCCGGCCTGTTGGAACAGGATATACAAAGATTGATCCCGGAACGCGATACACTTTCGTGAGCCACAATGGCGCGTTTTAACACCTTGTGTATGGTGGTCGCTATCCGGATATAAATATATCTCACTATTAACAAATAGCGGTAGTACAGTCGATTTAGTGTGGTACCGAATATTTAAGGTGTAAAAAACCCATTCCACAAATTAAAATACAAGGGAAATAAATTTTACCACGCCCATGTTCACAAAGGTTTAAATTAATTAATGATACTTATCAGTGAATGAATGTGTTATAGGTGAACCGCAATATATTCGGGATTTATGTAACACCGTTTAGATTACTATAACCACATTGTAGGCACAGAATACAATATACAATATGATCAACATAATCATAAAAAAAATCAATGAAATGTACTCAAAAGTTAATATAACAAAAATGAATTTGTAATCTGTTCTCTCGACATGGGTGTAGAACCCATAAATCTGATGTACACAAGCTTTCTGGGCTAGACCAGCAATAAATCGATGTGGTATTTTGTGTCCGAGGCGCTAAAATTCGAAACAGTGAAGTGACCACGACAGATTAAGAAAGGTCTTAGTTAATCCGTAAAATGAATCTTTGTTATACCTAAGATAGAAAATCTTTCGTAACACAAGATAATGGTATATTCTACATTATTGACCCTTAGATTACTTAAATATTAACCCCATAGGATACCAGTCACGCCTATTACAAATATTCAATAATAACGTTTATCCAATTGGTAATAAAGTTGCGTATGCTAATTCTAAACCTGAATCTGACATTTTCGTTCAAAAGTCAAGGCTGGTGAGTGCAATGTTCGTTCTCGTTCGCCCACGAGTGAAGTTCCCCATACTTGCTGCTAAAATGTTCCGGCTTTTTTGGGCTGCTTTAACTATTAGTATACCTAGTGGCTTAGGTTCGTTGCCTGGTTGTGGGAGTTATGAGTTTTTTGATTCTAAAAATATTAATTACTTTTTTTATGTATAAGTTATTTGACCCCACCTAATTATGTAGGTACTTTGGTGTTGGATTTCTTAGAATCGGAATAAGCACGCTTTGAATAAGAACTAGCGGGTGACATAATGATGTCGACTCTTTAGGAACACTACAAAGTTCATAAACAGTGGACACAAATAAATTTCATGCACCCGTCGCGTCTCTAGTCAAATTTGATAAATTCTCCACTTGCTTGATCAGGCCACTGGGACTTTTACTAGCTTCATACGCCAGACAGAAGTCTGAAAATATATCTGGACTCTTATTTCGAGACGCGACATTTCGGAAAGGCTGTGGAATATGGTACAATGAGATTCAGTTTTATAATTAGATGGATCGATTGTAGCTGTTCGCAGCTGTTTCTAAAGTAAGACATTTAAAAGGTAATCATTTCGTAGCCTATGGCCGTTCCAAGGCTTCCTAAGACCTCCATACCAGATTTCATGGAAATCCGTCGGGTAGATTTTGAGTTTATCGCGTTCAGACTGGGACTTTGTTTAAAAATATTTATTTTAGATCTTTTTAAGAGGAACAATTCTGTCATATATAATTGTTCCGTAACTTTAACCGTTTACGTAGTGTAGATAACAGAAGCTCTCAAAACAAATAAATTGACCCCGTTTTCGCCATATTTCTCGAGATGCTCCGCTCCTATTGATATGAACGTGATTTTATGTAGCTCTTTAGCCTTCCGCGATAAATGGGCTATTCAATAGTTAAAAGATTTTCAATTCGAACCAGTAGTTCCTGAGATTATTACGTTCAAATAAACCAAACTGTTTTGCTTTATATAACAGCACAGATTATCTCCCACTTATTTTTAGATACTTAATTTAAGTACACATTACAGTGTCATTAATTTCTAGGATATTTTAATGATACAGTGAAAAAGTGTTGCTGCGGCTGTGTCGGTTAATAAAAATTGGACATCTCTTAATTTAATGTATCATTGATTGACTTAAAATAAATAATTATAACAAATATTACTATCCAAAAATAACATTACTTGTGAATTATTATTAACATTTTCTCTCATAAAATTTATTCAAATTGCGATGAAAATCCTTTGAAAATACAATGTATGTATCTTCCATACAATAAATTTCAACGCGCTGTAGAAGCTTCGTTAGTACTTCGTTCTTGATTGTTTGAAAACTTCAAACTATTATTTCAGCATTGTTTTCATGAAATACTAAAGCTAGCAAATGCTAGTTAATATTATGAAATATATATAAGACATTTAACACATTTAGACTTATTAATATATAATTATTCTTTGCAGTCTACTTAATTCTTCATAATCATAAAATTGCACCTGAAACACTAACGCATATCTGTTATAAAAATATAGAAACAGGTTTACATGTACCTATATTTGGATAGGCTGGAAAATTCTAGAATCGTGAGGAAAGATTGAACAATTCAGGCGTTTATTTTGAAAATAGATGCGTGCTCGTTATTATGCCTACTTGGGTGGTTGGGCCAGGGGAGATATAGCGCATAAATTTAATTATAAGCCGTCATTTTACATCCACGTTTTACGGGTAGGCGTTAAACAAGTGTGTTTATCGACATGCAGAAACATCTAATTATTGTGATGTCGATATTTTTAAGACAGCTGCTCTGTTACAAATATGGTGGTGTAGAATTTGTTTCGCAGCTCTATGATCATAGTGTGTTTAACCAAATGTCTATTCACATTTTAAATAATTCATAATTAATTATGAAACATTGTATAATACTCGGTGGAATTTAATTTACGTTCTTTCTAGAAACATACGTACGTTGGTAATCGATGTACAACAATTTTGGAGCGTTTAGAGAGCAAAGTAAATATCAAAATAATCAGGGAAGCCAGACTTTTCTATAATATGAAATTTACAATACGTCATCGTTTTTTTGTTTTTTTTTTAATTTTTGTCATTGACTGAGTACATTAGTTTCGGGAAATAGCAAATTAAATACCACCCTGTACCAATACGTACTAAATTTGGCTTTCCGAACATTAACTGTGTTCAATTGAATTGGACTGCAATCCATTCAAACTGACTTTAGTATGGTCAGTATTTACAGCTTGTGCTGGTGCACCGAATGGCGCTGTTGATATAAAAACTCGAGTCAAAGTGTAAACCTGGATTTTAATAAAAAAATATTAGTCAAGAAAGAAAATTTATTTGTGGTTCAAGGTTATAACAGTGACGTTTTGGTCGCCATTTTAGTTCATATTTTGAACAAATAGTTTATATGGACGTTCGTGTCTATAGAATATACGTCAATGCCATCAAGCTTTCTTTTCACTTTACAGAATAATATAGAGCGTATGACTCAAAGACTGAGCGTTCAAAATGCCTTACACAAAAATATATCGTCGAATAACGCAATTTTAATATAGTCCAGACTACAATACGTAAATGTATGATGACCAATAACTATTACAAAGCAATTCAATAATCATTACCCAATAGGTTACATAAAAGTCGATTACTGTCGCTTGCAACTCGGGCCGGCAATTAGTTCTGCTTGCCACAAATAATTAAATAGCGATTTATTTCACTACAGTTTGACATACTTTGTATGATTCTTTGCATATACACAACCCTATACTAATACATATTAACAAGTACATACGTAGTTTTGTAGTATTAGATGTATTTTAGAGCTACGCGCCTAAAGTGTAACTAGGGAACCATAAGCAAACTAAGCCAAACCATTCTTTCCTTTATCCTATTATTACGGTTTTCGCAAATACGATACAAAAAGAATATTGCAATTTTCTAAAACTATCTCACATTAAGATATTCGTTATTTGGACGCTAATCCTGTCCATATATTTGTACATACATATGTACATTTGGTCGGTATTATAAGTAACGTGACGATATATCAAAATATTTGCAATAGAGAATAAAGGCGGTTGACTATCGGTGGCACGTAGATCTGTTTCGCACCGTCGGACCCGACGATGGTCACGTGGCCCGCGCCGCTGACGTGGGCTCAAGGTCGCAGCGAGCTTTTCATTTCTGTATTATTGTTATTTGTCAGCAGATATTTTACGACATAAATTTAGTTTACAACAACGAATGAACTAATTTGTAATGTAAAAAAATCGGATATTAATCGTACATAATACTAATAATCTCCCTGATATAAAAGATTTGAATGGGTAAGCGATATTTTTCGAATATTTCAACGACGTTAATATCTGAGAAAGATTTTGTGACAAAAATATAATTTATAGTAGTGCTCTACTTCTTCACTTTATGAACCTTTTCTATGTATGTCGACTCAAACGCATTAAGTAGTGTTCATTTATTCCTTAATAATTCTATCAATTTATAGTAATACCACACGTTACATGTAATAACATCATTAATGTAAATATCGAGCAAGAAAACAGACTTGTTATCACAGTAATGCTCCGTCCTTAGATAAATAACGTCTATGAATAAAGGGATAAAAGTTTAAAATCGTAGCCGTGACAATTCATTAATCCTTTAAGACGTAGGCGAAAATGATAATATATTAAGTACTAATAGATGACAATAACTAATTAATTAGGTTATAAGAATTATTCTCTTGCAAGTCAGCCGCAAAGTGGTCGATTACACCGATGTCTATTTCTGTACTGCTCGAGAACGACGAGCGCGAATAATCCGCTCCTTAGGTATAAGTGTACTTATCCTTAGGTATAAGTACTAGTCTTATTGAAGGCTAGAGTAGTAAAAGTTTACTACTCTAGCCTTCAATAACAGGAATATTTATGTAACTAATAAAAATATTAGTACTTTTACATATCCTTACATCTGATGACTAATATTTACAAACATTTATTTACAGCATTTTGAGCACTGTTTCCTATTCTGATGTCTGAAGCCTTTCAGAGTACCTGATCGGCATAGTACTAGACTTGTTCAAGTGCAATATGAGGAATATTATAGCAAGATCTCAATAAGCCATTGGATATAAATACAGATATATATTCTTACCACTGATCTTATGAAAATGTTATCCTAAAATAATTAATATAAAAAACATCCAATTTTATATCGCATTTTTATCGTTACTTCAATAAGACTTGTATAAATATATAGGTATATTTTCAGTGAAAATCCCCATTTAGAAAGTCTATTTTTACATTGTCAATAGACAATATAAAAATACACTAAATTTAACCAAGTCCATTTCATGAGTATTAACAGCTCAATTGAAGCTTTCTCATCTCAATTGCATTGTACTTTTGGCGGCTAATAAATCGCCCTAGATAATCGTGTAACAAAACGCGTAGTTAATTGTAACAATTATGTTCGTTTCGATGTCCTTGTTGGTTCGCAAAACAGCTATGAGAACTTAAAAACGAGGTCACAGTAAACAGTAGGGTATGCGGATTGTGGTGCAGGTGATAGGCGATTATTTATTTTTTTATGTATAAAGGAATACCTATGTCGTCTCGTTTTCAACGACTCTTTTTGCAAATAGCTTATAATATAAAAAAAATTTTTTTCCTCTTTCTTTTGTTACGGATGTGTTGGTGGCGTTGTATTGACTGCATAACATTTAATCCATACTATGCC
The DNA here is from genome assembly GCF_014839805.1 of Manduca sexta. NCBI lineage: Eukaryota > Metazoa > Arthropoda > Insecta > Lepidoptera > Sphingidae > Manduca > Manduca sexta. The sequence continues at coordinate 16,102,946 of NC_051141.1, forward strand.
TCATTGTATTTTACAAATTATAATGGTGATGAGAAAAATAAATTTAAACTGAGTCTAATTGTCAATTGTAAAACCGATTTAAATTTTAGCGCCGAGCTGAATACTTATTAAACAGCATAATTAATAAATAGAAAACAAAATAATTGCGATTTGATTTCTCTATAAACCGTCGACGACCATTACATGATAAACAGCAAAAAAAAATTGTAGTTTCTCCATAACGCTTTCCTCTCTTTACTTGTACCATGACAGCGATTTAAAGACAACTCATATCCAGTACATCTTGACCCGTACAACGTATCAAGGCCTCACGGTCTGGACATGAATAAATGCCGAATTAACAAATTTGTGCAAACTCAACATTAATGTCGTAAATTTTATACTTTTAATTATTATTTGAACAATTACAGCATCCTGTACATGACTTCATATACATACTTCATGTATACAACTATTCATCAATAATATAAAACTTTGTTAATTACACTATACACCAATAGTTCTTAATTTCTAAAAAAGCCTACATAAAATTATGGACACAACATTTAGTTAGTAGCAAATACCACGTAAATCACACGTCAGCTTGACGTTCATCTAAATAAATATAATCATATCAGCCCTATATTATATACTGTCCCACTGCTGGGCACGGACCTTCTCTACTAGACAGAGGGATTAGGCCTTCGTCCACCAAGCTCGTCTAGTTCGGATTGGTAGACTTCACATAAAATTCCTATACAGAACTTCTCAGGCACGCAGGTTTTCTCACGATGTTTTCCTTCACCGTTAAAGCAAGCGATAATTCACAAAGAATACACACATCATTTTAGAAAACATTCGTCTCGGCAGACGTTCATCTGTGAACACTGAATATCCTTAAGGTCGAAAATTTAATGCAAGACAATAAAACATACTAAAAACTAACAAGATGTATGAATTGAGCAATGGACGCTAATGAATCAATGTGACTTGTGACCAAAAATTACCTTCACTTAGGGATATGTTTCTGACATTTTTTTTTTAATCAAATGTGTATTCAGTAACGGCAGTAGATAAAGCTTATTTTATTTTGGTAATAAAAAAGAATTTCACAGGTTCAAAACCCAAGGGCACACACGTCTGATTTCAAAAAAATATGTGTGTATTCTTTGAAGTTATCGCTTGCTTTAACGGTGAAGAGAAATATCTTGAGAAATCCTACATACCTAAGAAATTCCCTATAAGAATTTTGAGGGTGTGTGAAGTTTGCCAGCGTGGTGGACTAAGGCCTAATTCCTCTCAGCAGTAAAGAGCCGTGCCCAGCAGTGGGATAGTATATAATACAGGGCTGCTATATTATTATATATATAACCATAGTTCAATCATTTTACAAATTATAGGTTGTTACCCATGCAGTATCTAAATGTGCAATTTGTAGTTTACGTGAAATTACGAACGTTAACCATTACCGATTCGGCGCAATCTACGCTCAATCATTATTCCTTTTTGTGCAACTGAATGAAGAAGCCTCAATTAAATGCCATTAGCAGTAACCACCCTTTGACCGTAAAACAGGACATTAAAACTCAAGCTACGAAGAGGATTTATATAAAAAATATTCCATATTAGATACCTTAATGATTTCTTATGTTAACGCGAACGTTAGAAATTGAAATAAAACTATTTACGGATTTTATTCCGGTTATTTATATTAATATTTTCTCTCGACGTTTCGAAGACTTTGGATTTATGGTCACGGGACGGACGTTCCATACCTGCAATCTGCATAAAAACTATTTTATTATTATTCTTAGTAAAAATACTTTGTTTAGAATAAAGTTGCTTAAATCTGATGATAGTTTTAAACTTTTTATTCCAGTTACAAAGCATCAGATGACCTGGTAACGGTTGCAAGAACTTGTTAGTTAGAGACCGTTTTTTACAGGTTGGTTTGGATATCTTAGGAGAAGGTTTATGTTGAACACTGGACCTCCAAAGGCTCGATGTTGATTCCTTTTTAGCCCCTGACTACCATTTATCCCATTCTTACAGACTCGTTTCTTTAAACCAGATGACTCACAACATCATAATGGCTAGTAATATATGTCGTGAGCTAAAACACGTGTAGATGATGTAAGTATTGTCTGCGTTTGCCATCTGACACATTTATTCCAGATAATTTGAGAGTCGGTACCTCTGTTGGTCCTATTTATGACGTCAGCTCTATCGACCATATAACTTGAATTATTTTTTTTATTTATTTATTTATTCAGATATCAGAATAAAAAATATTCACTGCTAGGAAAATAAATTGAAAATGTTTAAATAAATATGTAGCAAAATAGGTTAGAAATAAAAACATAAGCCTTAAATATCCTAAATTGTTATACAGTAACTATGTGTTATACAGTGCGGTTGATTCGAACTCCTAATAAATAAATATATTTTTATCAAAAATGCCGGTCGCGTAAACTTAACTGTCGTCGTCGTATTTTAGTATTTTATGGATTTTTCATGATTTCTTCGTTATTCTACACTTAGGGCGGTATTGAGATACAATTCAATACCAGTGTAAAGTACAATATCAGCTGGAACGCTGTCAAGTAATTACAGATGTTATCTTAAAATCATAAATATTCAATATACAGATATTACCAACATTTTATATATCACCCAAATTTGACGGCTAATTTCATTTTATTAAACGGCACCAATTTAGCACACACCGGACTCTTAAATAAGAACTTAAGTTTTGCTTGTTAAGATGCTTCTCAAATGTGAGATCGGTTCATTTATGCGGCCCCTATTTCGTTCTAGGCCTCTCTCAGTGTTGCAAAAAAAATGAGCATATCTTTCATGAAGCGAATGCGGGGAAAAATTATAGAGGATGCGACATTGCGAACTCAATACTTCATACTTGCACTAGGTCAACTATGTGTTAATTAACTGGATGCAAGCAGCGAGCAGGCAACTTTATTTTACAAAGGATTGAGTGTTACAATTCCTACTAATTTAGGGAAGGTTTTAATGTACTAGTTTTTGCCAGTTTGTAAATACGTTTATTAGATATGAGATTTAGGTAACGGTATGCGTTTGTGAAAATTCCAACGTCACGTAAAGCTGGTATTGGAGTGCCGTTTGGAATTCGCAATGCAAGTTTATTTTTCTACAGTATGTAGTGATAAATATTTTAATACCAAATGAATTTCTACAATACGGTCTATGTTTTAAATAGCAATATTCGTAATTAGACATTCGTGATTGTTTCTGGATTAAAAATTATGGAACTTCAATATTAAAATCTTTTTCTTCATATAACACCGAATACGTGATCTCTATTACAAGCCTCATTTTAGTCTTAATTAGACGTTATTATCTAATCCAATATCAATTAGATATTAGATGATATTACCGATATCGAATTAATATATTGTTCTGTCACAACCGTGCAAATTGTAATTATCGAACAGGCTATTTATAGACAATGATAATGTGACCGCCGTTGTGAAACGTACATCATATTATCCGTGGAGTAAGATACTAGCTTTTGCTAACGGCTCGCGTGAAATTTTTCTAGGATAAAGTTTTCCGGGATAAAAGTCCCTTTATGTATTTTCCGGGGATAGGAAGCAACCTGTATCCTGTCTAGGGTCTGAAATGATCTCCAAAGCAAACTTAATCAAACTCCGTCGGGCACTTTGTGAGTTTATTGCGTTCATCTTTGTTTCATAGGATATTTTTTGAGAATAATTGTCACCCACCGTAGGAAGAAACAGTTATAAAAATCAAAAATATCCTTAATACTTATGGTAAAAAAACTGTAATCGTCACGAACCTCACTCGGAAGATGTCAACGCTGTGAAGAAGCGGAACAAGAAATTCCCACAACACGTACTGTATATAATGCTTGTAGATTTTGAAATAATTCTACGTGATGCGTGCTAGTTTAAGAATCGGACAAGTGCGAGTTGAACTCGCGCACCGAGGGTTCCTTACCTACTTAAGGTAGCTATACAAGTTCAAACTTGACAAACTTAAGTTTCCCGTTCAATGCCTAGGCACGATTATTGTATTCTGGCAATAATAAGTTTGTAATAATTACTTAGCTTTGTTTTGTTATTAAATTACATATTTTCCGTTTTTATATTTTTCCTTTCATTATCTTTAAGACATTGTTTCTTGCCAATTTTCATGATTCTAAATCAACGGGAAGTTACCTATAGGTTTTGATTCATTTGTGAAATCGCAAAATATGCGACATCAACAGTCAAATCTGTTGATCTTAATGACTTACAAGTTTGATTTTTCTGGCCGCAAGGGACTGTAGACCCGAATATGTGATATAAGTCAGCTAGATACCTTTACGGGATGCTTTAAAAATGGATTTGGACTGGCAGAAAACGAATGGATTTTATAAAGGTTGCTTTTGAAGTGCGGAACCCTAAAAATGGCTTTAATCTGTATTAATGGCAACTCTAATAACTCGAATCATGAGAAGTACTAAGATAACTAATAGTTGTACTAAAATATCGCTACACACAGAGAATATCAGTAAAACGGTAATGCACCAACGATTGGCAAACCAATACATGCGGGAGAACTATCAGGAGTTAATTAATTCCGAGATGTGCTTCTTGGAATCCAATGGAAGTGTAAAGGGGATGATCCATAAGCAAAAATAGTAACTTCATTTCATAGCGACTTTCGTTTAAGACTTACAAAGTAATTGTAAATGTTTGCACTCATAGATTCATTAAATCATTACGTATTATTATAGGTTATAAGAATGTAAAAAAAGAAATACACATTAAATTAGTACGAAAATAAAAATGGTAAAGCAGTAGGTTTGATTAAGGAAGAAAGAATATGAAATAATCACATAATTAACATTAAATTGAAAGAAACGTGAATTTCAAATTTCTGTATCACATTGACGTAATTTATCCAAATCGCATAAGTAACTCCATGAGCACACATTTTATTTTAATTTTATGAAAAAGTATGATGAGGGAACATTCTAAAAACAAGATTTAGCTAATATAAAGGATCCTTTAAATAGAGACTGTATCTTACTCCATCGACTGAAATCCTGAAGCGAGACAGGGAATTACGGATATTAGAAATCCACGAGCGACGTTAATTAGTTTAATTACTTGTATACGGGATGATAGTACATTTAATGTGAGGAACAATTATTTTTATAAAGCAAATTAAAAGATTGAAATTAGAACTAATTCGCGTGATGTGTGAAATACTATAAAAAAAGTATTAAATTACTATAAAAGTATTAGATACAATCCCCCGTTATGTGCTCCGAGTGCATCTTCTAATTATAGACTAAATTCTTACATGGTGCGATCAATTACAATGATATTTGTAAAGTATACTCACTGGACCCTTATTGTGTAAGCGTGTCGTATATCAGAAAGCAACTTAGTCAATAATTTTTTTTCAAACTTGATTTACATTTTTCCTCTGTAGAATTGTATTGCATGCCAGGACGTAATTATTATTGCGTACTTGGTGTTAGTCTAAAGTGCTCTGAAAACTCTGTTTCTAAATAGATAACTAACCGTGATGACCTTATAATTACTATGTAAACTGTAATCTACTACTTTTTATACTTATACCACTGATTGTCCTTGTAATTAAATAAATAAAATATAAGTTTATATGTGCATATATAACACAATAACAGTTCGATAACAAGGACTACTGCAGTGTTTTATAAACAGATTATATAACTGTGTGTTCCTAAAGGTTGCAAAGAAAAATATATCAAAGTTTTCATATATAATGTTGGGCAATAGCATGATTCGTGACAAGGGTGCAAACTTGAGCACATTAATTGCCCGTAGTGTTGAGAGGTGAAGAGCGGCGTGCGGCGCCGAGCGCTGTTTTTATGAATGAATGGTAAATCATGTTTTTTATTTATTTCCCTATTCATAATGAAAAGGCTAGTTTTCGGTTATATTTTTTTAATTGAGTATTCGTTTTAAAAAGTAAATGAAACTCCTGACCTATACTTAGTCTATTCAGGTACATTTGTGGAAATAAATTATTTAAGCAAGCATTTCAATTTTTTTCTGTAAACTTAATTACCTAGTCTTGTTTATCGAATTAAAAAATCCATTTAAATCACTATGAGACGTTCTTCGGATATCATTTTAAATCCCATTGAAGGAAAAAATAATAGCTTGTTACCACATAAAGATAGCACCCTATATATCGCATACCGCTCACAAATACCACCTTCTATATGTACTATAGTGCAACTGTCTAAGTGTGTAATAACATACCTACTTAAAGGAGGAATAAATGACGTTTATAGCATCGAGAATGCGCCATATATATAAGTAGCTTTTGCTCGCGGCTTCGCCCGCGTGAAGGAGTTTTCCGGGATAAAAGTCCACTGTATGATAAAAGTCTTGCTACATATTTTCCCGGTACTGATAGGTCCAAACTAATTTTATCCCTATGGGGGTTGAATTTATCAAAGTCCTATTTAGGCGAATGTCTTCATCGTAGTAGCTCCAATGTTTAATTTCAGTTTAATCAGTCGAAAATCTAAGAAGATTTATACAAACTTTCATTCCCTATTTTATCCCCTTAGGGGTGGAATTTATTAAAATCCTTTCTTAGGGGATGCCTACGTCATAACATCTACCTGTATGCCAAATTTCAGCCCGATCCGTCCAGTGGTTTAGGCTGTGCGTTGATAGATCACTATGTCAGTCAGTCACCTTTGAGTTATATATATTTAGATGATACTCATTATAAATCCCGTATATTCCCATATGAGTGAACTACCGGGGTAAAAAGTAGTCTGTGAGTTAATTTGGGACATAAACAATTCGTGTGCCAAGTTTCGTTCAAATTCGTTCAGTTGTTACTGCATTTACTTATAACAAACATCCAAACATTCAAACAAATTTACGAAATTTCATACTAATAACATTGTTAGGTTTTGTTTTTATACCTTGTCTTTCGTGTTAAAATCATTTCTCGTTTATCGCTTTGCTTAATTTTGTCGAACACTTCCTCGTTTCTCATATTTGTTTTATTTTTTAATTTTCATTTCATCAATAAAGAGGGTTTGATAATATTACTTAAAATATTATTTCCCATATTTGTTTAGATTGCATGCAACTTAAGGTAATGTAAATAAAGATGATAATATACAGATGCTGCACTATCTTTGAGAAAATACATATGATTATAAATTAACTTCCTTTGTGAGCGATATAGGTTATTGTGAATAAAGAAGCCCATCTCGAACATTTTCATTGTTAAACATTTTCTATCCAATCTATAATCTTAATAACAGTTTACCTGGAGGTTGAAATAGTAATAACTAAGCCAACGGACTTTTGAGCAGTATATTTTCTTCTTGAGACTTCCTACAGGCAAAATTATCACTACAGTGTTAATGTAATTAATGTTAAGTGTATAATGGTCTAGTAAAAGCTACTTTTTCTTTTTTTAGTCGTAGGCGTCATAGTTAACTACTCGATTACTATTTTACATTGATAAAATGAGAAAATCTCATAATAAAGACAATGTATTGAAAGAGTATTTAGTTAACTAGGACAACCTTAAGCGCTGATTTCACTAACGTAAAAAATATCAATAAAAACTCCGTCTGATTTGATATGACGGTTGCGACAGAGTCTGTTGGAGCTGCAACTCGGTGCAATTATGATACTTTTAACAATTATATATTATTCTTTTGTTAATCATATTAAAAATAATATTTTTTAACAATCATACAATATTTATTAAAAAATAGATCGTGAAAACATATATCGGTCTTTTCTATATTCTAATTTAAAAACAAAACAATACGCAATATTAAAAACAATGGAATTGTTGAAATAAATATATGATTCCATTTTCAAAAAGTAAATTCAGAACGAGTAGTCATTCGAAACACGCTATCGAAGCGTCCGGAATCACTTACAGATTTCGACAAACTGGAATACCGCTATACGTCGATCGCTAGCTGTGCCACTGACCAACATGCACAAGAATTTATGGCTTTTTTAATGTTCCAAACTAAAGGCCTTACCCCAACAAAACGGCGTGCTAGCCGTATTTTTAGTATTTTTAGCCGTATTTTTATCTATTTGGAAATTATGCTCCACAGAAAAAAATTATTAATCATATTTCTACAATATGTTATCTTTAGTATAGTTGTTAATTTTTTTTGTAATATAGATATTCTTAAATTAATTCCATATTAAAAATGCCACTAAAGTTCATGATTCCTCTCATCTTTTTGTAAAGAAAATCATATTCATTCGCAACCAGCACTGTTAGATAGACATTGTAATAAAAAACTTTTTGGTAGTTTTAAAGTTTTAATTTACACCTTCATTTGTTTTTTTAAGGAATTATCCATAAATCTTTGCATATTCGCATCCGTAACTCGTGCGCAGTAAAATTTATGGAAAGAATGCTCAATCGTGTGCTTGGGGGAGTGCCTTAAATAGAATCTGATGGTTCATGTGCGAAATTGGGGAAACAGTTAGGCTTGGATATTTGATTGATTCACTGAGACACCATTGATGCGAAATTTTATTGAGGTAGTGATTGTGTTTAATTCGTTTCGGATATTGAAATCTTTATTTACACGGCGAAATAAAATGTAAATGTGTTGTGAAAATGTGCGAGAATGTTTTTTCTAAAAACAAAAATTTTTGGTGATGAGTGTTTTGGGTTATTTAAACTTTTTCATGTTAATTGATTAATATTTAGTAATGTGTTGTTTACTCGGTTGCGTAGTTGTATTACGGTACCACTGCAGTGCTGAGATCACAGGTTCGATCCCCGGGACGGACAAAATGATATTATGTATTTCTATTTATTATTAGCGCGAAGTTTGGAATATGTGTTCGATATTGCCATAGGTTCACTTCCAATCACATCATGGGACGGAAAGCGTATGGCAAAAATGCTGCACTTTGCACCTTCCCGTACTCTTAGGGGATAAAAGATGTGTGTACGAGTTTGCATATATATTTAATTTACGAACTAGTTGATGAGGAAACAAAAATATATTTTGTAGGTATGTTAGCGAATCTACATTAATTATGACTTTAAGAAGCATGAAACACGTTATGCTTCATTTACATAATGTAAAGATTATCAAAAACTTTTAAACAGGTTGATAATCGAGTATGGATTTGTAGATTGAATTTTTAAAGACGAAGTACTGCTAGTCTAAATAATGTTCGGAAGCAACAATTTTATATAAGATATCGCCTTATTGGATAGGATTATTTTGAATTTGTTCATAACAGGACGTTTATAAGAATGATTTTTCTATCTAGATTATTAATAAGTGTATATATTTCCTTAACGGTTTTATATTTAATAAATTCTACAAGCAGTTTCTGATTTAAATTTATCGATTAATTTGTGGAATAATTATAAATAATATTAGCCCTGTATTGAACTGTCCCACTGCTGGGAAGGGACCTTATCTACTACTGCAAGGGATTAGGCCTTAGTCCACCACGCTGGCCTAGCACTAATTGGTTTACACGTATCGTCAAAATTCTTATAGAGAACTTCAAAGGTAGGATGGTTTCGTCACGATGTTTTCCTCCACCGTTAAAGCAAGCGATAATTAACAAAGAATACACCCATATCTTTAGACAAGTGAGAGGTGTGCAGTCCTGGATTTGTAAATAGGCCGTATAGACGGGTCCTATGGGTGGCAGCCTCATAGGGGCGGCAGATTTTACAGTACGCTTACTCGATTTAATTAATCATTCGTTTATTTAACCTTAGAGCCTTCCATAACACAAACAAATGGAAAATTATTAAGTATTTTAAAAACCATACATACATAAATCTACCTTCAAGGGGCGGAGGAAATAGTGTCCTAAACTCATAAAAAATATAAATCAGGCACTGGAGATGCGAGCCCTTCGGTTTGAACCTGCGGATATCCGTCTCAGCAGATTCCACTCCCAACTAAGCTGGCACTTTTACTGGGAAATGACTATTACATAGTTATCTTTTATTTATCTAATATTATCAATATTCAATATTGTTTATGACTCGTAATACTACAAAACTTTCAGTACGATAGTACACTGTATGTCAGTTGCTTTATTAGGGTTTTCTTGAAACCTACAGAAGAATAAGAAACATTTTTATGTTATAACATAATTTTCTAACAGTGTTTTTATATTTTTGCAATATGATATTGTGCGGAACGAACTTTCAAAACAATAAATATTTTATGTTTACAAACCTTATACCTATTATTTCAGCCTTATACCTCCACGCGTTCCTGAGAAAAAGGGTCTTGACAGACGGACGGACGTACGGATAGACGGACACACAACAAAGTGATCCTATAAAGGTTCCGTTTTTCCTTTTGAGGTGCGGAACCCTAAAAAAAGACTTATGCCGAGTAAAATTATTAAAATGAGTAAAGCAATACGAATTTACTTTTACTGTGTTATTTAATATCTATCTCTTATGAGAATTTGTTCAACAAGCTGCTTGTTGACACACTCTAACTTTGTTCCTTCAATATGAAATTAGTTTTCACTCCTGCCCTACGTCCAGTTTAGTTAAAAGTTTGTAATACATACATTTCTAACTGCATACCAGTTTTTGCTTATATAAAGTAATAAAACCAAGGTCACGATGACTTCAAAAATTTAATAAATTATATAACATAATATTAAATTAATCATAACGTTTTAACGCGTCTTTTATTCTAAAAGTACGCATAATTTGTCGAATATACAGTCAACCACAAAATTTGCTGAACAAAATTTAAAATTTTCAAACGTTTTTACACACTTCAACCGTAACATTTTTATATAAATTCTAAAATAGAATAAACTATTTGAAATTAATTTCAGTGAATATACGGTTATTGATAAAGACACAAAAATTTTATGGCGAATCGAAAATTTGAATTTGTTCCGCTAGTTTTGTGTATGAGTGTAGATTGAGCCAAAAATAATGTAAATATTGACAGAAACGGCCCACATTAATTAATTTTAATATAGTTATTTGATCTTTATCTGCGTATATGTTCATTTTTGACGGCAGTATCCGCCCAGATAGCGACCGCCGTACATAGATGTTATGTTTTAATCTTTAGAGTATTATTATATGTTAATAATTTTAGAAACATATATATTTTTTTAAATATAATTTGCATGCAATCTTCACCTATAACTACAATGGCACTTAGCTAGTTAATATTATAACTTTATTATTGTAATATGTTTTGGTGTAATTTGTGTTGGTGATCAATAAAAAAAAAAAAAAAAAAAAAAAAACCCGCCATAGCAGCCCACGTAGGTAAGTGTGTCGCGTTCCGGTATCAGCCTGTGTGTATACGGTAACAGGCCGGCATAATTGTGTCGACTGCCGAGGGGTAATCATCTGTCGTCAGTCGACATTCTATTGGGTCACTTTGCTGTACACTTATAACAAAAATTAAGCCTGAATGTACCTATTCTATTCACTTAGGTGTTACAATGACACAGTGTTACAATGTGTTTTATGATAGAGTTGATACTTCGCAATATCAGCGTCTGTGCGGCGCCTTATCGTGTACGTATATTTTTCCTTTGTCTAATAAATACTAGAATTGAATTAAGTAATTAATTTCGAAAAATGTTTACCATTACTTCCCCCTTTGAACTCACCGCCCGAAGGCATTACTTTTCAATGTGTAGTAGTAATTTAATTAAATGAAAGATGTGAAATATGTTTTCTGCTCTCGTAAATTTTGAACTAAAACGTATTAAGACAGAAGTCAATGAAACAGAGGCCACTCCATTTGAATCTTAACATTAAGTTAGCTAATTACTTAGTCTGGACTAGCCTTTTACTTTTCGTTTGAGTTGAGTTTCATTTGCTTAATAATTTAAACTACATTCTGGTCTACGCAGTATGCAGAAATGCAAGTCTCTCACTTTTGTTTTGGCAAATATTTGAATATGAGCTCGTTTAGTTGTGAATATAATAATGATTAATCTAAAAGCTGTACCCACCATCTATAGAAAGATATAGGTTTTTCTAAAGGTTTTTCTATGATACACACTAACAAAATACTAACACACGGATAATACCCCCTTTTTTGGAGTCGAATAAAATTATTATTTTTCACACAATACATTTTCTCCTCAGGCCAAGGCTCTCAAGGTCTAACTCACGCAGCCATCGAACCTTAATAGGTTAATTGGGTAATCCCAATATGATTGGAAAGCGACAATTTTATCTAACAACTCAATTACCTCGAGTTGATATGTTATATTTAAATAGATATATACGTAAGCGAGCCTCGGTCGGTGAATGGCAGAAGGTCGTCTGCTCACTATCCGTGCACCGTGACCCTAAACGATCCTGCTCGAGCAGTCCCTTGAACATACCGCTACTGTTTTCAAATATGTCTCTTGTCTAAGTGGACAATTAATATTTCCATATCCTCCCTATCTTTCTATTTGATTAATTTCGTTGCGGGATAGTGACGAAATAGTTTTGAGACTCGTCGAGCTTCACTGCTCGGTATTATAAAATGCGTGCCACTGCTGATCCTGGCTCACAGGAGTTGTAGTGGTGGGTGTGAAGGCGGGAAAGTTTCTTTAGAATTGTCTTTTGTCTTTTAAACTCCATAAACTGATCCACTGTATCTAACTAGCAAACTGGATTGGTACTCATACGTTCAACCGGTATTTTCATAAACGATCCAAATCGATTTTTTCGATCTATCACAAAAATGAACCAATAGGAACAAAGATTTTTTTGATATGCTTTTAAATTACTTATTATGATTTGTTCATTCTTGGAATCGGATTGGATATTGCAATGGGATATTTTATTGAATACGCCTACAAGAAAACAGAGAACTAAGAACTATTTACAATCATTACGTATAATTTATTCATAGTATTATACACAAACAAATTGAAAATATACCACTGTATGAATGAAATAGGTCAGTTGTTTAACATTAAACCCAATCGGGTCACAATCAATTTGACGGCTAACCTATATTTTGTAATCAGCCCTAAATAAAGAGAAACTCGTACGTCATATACATAGCACTCTGGAAAGGAAACGTGAATTAAATTGAAATCCAATTAATTCCTAACATTGCCTACCACCATATACAATATTGGAGGCATTCGCCTGACGAAACACCTGTAATAGACATCGCTGTCGATAGATTATTATGTTACCATCAGAGGAACGGTACGCATCAATTAATAACATTGTGCAGTAATTCGCTTCAATGGACGCAGAACATCAGACAAAGGTGATGAGCGTTTGATTCTGAGTTAATTCGTGACAGATTTCGATTCGAAACATTGAAACAAGTCAGTCAACAGGTTTAAGAAAATGTGTTTATTTTTAACAAGGCCATGCAGTATGCTAAATTTATTATCCGTTTATAAGAATTATGACGTAACCTGGCTGTATAAGTCAAGTGATAAATACATTGCTACATTATTTATGTATTTTTATAAGGTCTAGCAATCAAAATGTTTTAAAAAATAAAAATATTTAAGCATCGTTCAAAGATCTCCTAAATTCGTGTTCTTATTATATTTGATGCTTATTTTTTTTAAAATGGTGTTGAATAGGTTTAATTACAACGCCGTCAAAAGGGGTAGTGTTCCACGACAAAAAAAAATAAAATAAAAAACCGGTGAGTTGTGCGCTACCGTCCTTTAAACTAGAAAGAGAGATCCTTATTTTCAAAAGTCGGACAATAAAATGAAAACGCTATTTGACATTATAGTATCAAACTAGATTTTATTTTTTACTATGTTTTTTTCACGATTGAAGACGTGCTATACATTTTCCCGGGATGAGAATTAACCCAAGTCCTTTAAGGGTCTCAAACTATTTCTATACCTAATTTCATAGAAATCGGTTCAGCCGTAAAAACGTAAAATACAGTCAGAGTGACGTCATATCACATAATGAAAAGGGCAATGCAGTGTGACGCAATGCTGTGTACTGATATTATTTTTTAGGCACTCGTGTCATTATCACCAGGCGAGTGGCTCGCTCCTCCTGTCATTCCATTTTCTATAGAACATCGTGGCACAACATGAAACTAGATACTATACAACAAATCATCTATTTAAAATGATTCCCTAACTATTGTTTCTTAATATTTCTGTTCAACAATTATATTATTAAAAGTATGTGTCACGCTCAAGGTTCCTGTAACAGTATCCATGCCATATTTGTGTCATAATGGCGGTGCTGACCATTGTTTTTGGACCGCATCAGGGAGCGTTGCCTCCACCCACAGATGTTTACGAATTGAACTGCTATGCGAACTATTTGTATAACGTAATTTCCTTAAAAGTTCCAGATTAGAAAAGGTGGATGAACTCAATATATTAGTTTGAATTTTGCAGTTAGATTTCAAGTTGGTTGATAAAATATGAATGAAATTAATTGAGAAGTAGCCATCTGGGTGGGTTTTTAAATGGTATATATAAATTTATACATAGAAAACATTTTGTTCACATTTTAAGCATATTTTGCGCCTGGAGTAATGTTCCATAGTTAAGGTTTACTTAGAGAAGTGTAGAAAAAACATCAATGAATAAATATTTGTTACTCTCTCTTCAGTCGGCTCCTCATTATTGAGTATCGTGATCCCATACAATAAAATTCAGTTAAAATTTGCTAAAAATATATTAAATTTGACGGAATTTATACCACTGGACGACAACTTACTTTGATAAACATCTTAATTAAAAATGCATATTAAAAGGTTGTTATTTACGCACGTAACACGAATATACTCATTTATAGAATAACAAGTACATACCAGAAGTTTAGTAAGTATGACTAGCCCCGATACGAAAATGACTCACTAAGGTTATTCCACCTTGCGTATAGTTCGCACTCCATACGATTGCAGTAACCATTACCAAACCGAAAAGGTTCAGATGGACTTTATGCCACTTAAAGGTCATAAGGAATCGGCCACTATCGTCTTGTTTCTTAAGTGATAGAGATATTCTAAGTTACTATTAATTCTGTCAAAATTATGACCTATCTTGTGAATCGTTTAACTTTAATGTATACAGAATAAATTGGCGTTTAATAAGACACGAGGAAGAGCCTTGCCAGTACCACCAAATTACATTAAATGGTGAAAATTACTTTCACTTAAATTCTTGTTATAATAACCAGATTAAACACATCCAAAGTTGTCAATACGTCGTGTTAACGTTCAGCGAAGTTAACCGGTTCGGACATGACGTAAGCGCGTGGGCTAAATCGTATTCCAACTGCCAAAAATGTCTTACATTTCGGACACGGAGCGGTAGAGATGTGACACGGTGTAGAGTTGTTCGGGTAACGAAGTGGGCATAAAGCTATCCGTGAATGTCGGCCGTGATTTATATGGATATATAAAATACTTGTGCAGTTTAAAATCTCATTGTCACTGTAATTCGGTCTAAGTAGTTAATAAATAGAAGTTAAATTGTAATAATCAGGGATCGACTACGCGGAAACATTTCCAATGTATACTCATATTTATAAAACAAGCTGTAGCAGTATTTAAGTTTATAATATTTAAGGCGGTATTTACTAACAACAAATTGACAGTTAACACCTGGATATGTACGATTTCTTCACATTATAACCGCTAAATAGTTTAACGGATGTCGAATTGTGAATTTAACTGTTTTGTTTTTCCGTTCCAAATTTAGAGTCGATTGAAAACACGCCTTGTACCAGTTTTCTAACAGATTCACATATTATTAATACTTATGATGAGGAAATTTTAGTTATTGTTATTGCATTGGTGTTGTATTCTTATCTTTATCAAAAGGTAATGCAATACAAACACACAATAAGATGCATAAAAGTTTATTTCCTTATTTAAATACTAGCTTTTGCTCTCAGTTCCACCCGCGTAAGTACCTTTCTCCGGGAAAAAAGTCCCGCTACACATTATTTAAAAGTAAGCTATGTCCTTACAGGGGTTTCAAACAATCTCCATACCAAATATCATCGAAATTGGTTCTGTTGTGTAGCTGACAGTATTACAGAGTTATTTTCGCATTTATATTATAAGGATTACTTTCATGAAATAATGACATGATGCCATAGTGATGCGAATGCGGCGATATATATATATATATATATGTTTAGGAACAAATATTTTGGGTCTTGTACACTTCCTGATACTCCATAGAATTAATTGACGCAAATACATCCGTGAGTTATACAGTTTGTTAGAGATTATTTTTCTCACTTCATTTATATAGTCAAGAGCTACATTGACAAATTTCAATACCTTTCAAATAAATTTGTTTCAGTGATTTGAAATTTATGATTGTAAAATGTAGATATCGTAACTATAGCTTTTCGGACGAGCAACGCCTCAGTCTCCTTGTGACCACGAAACCTGCAGTTTTTGAAACGTCGGGAGAAAATTATAATATAATAAAAACAGCGATAAAGTCATAAAAATATTTTTATTTCAATATCTATTCGCGTAAACATACAAAATAATTATAAACTTCGAACAACCTACATTACGGAAGAAAAAACTTAACCCTGCTATCATTTCTATTTTTATATGTACATCGCTCAGAAGCATCGTGTTCAATACCATAGACATATACATCGTTCAGTAATTACCATCAACATTTCATTTGGATTCCATTTATGATAGAAACGTGAGTCAACATTAAGTTGGTCACACCGGGTATTCAACCTCAATCGAGATTGCGAACTTTCGCTCGCACACGTCAATTTATACTAGTGAAGCATTCTAGAATTTAGGGCTTAAAAAGAATCCTACTATTCTACTAAATGTGAAAGTATATGTAAAAAAATAACAAACACACATCACGGCTTACATTATTGCAGCAGTAGGTAGAGGTCTTTAAAATTTAACGCAAAAACTACATGGATTTGCACCCAGAGAGACAAATCTTGGATATTGTTGGCTATTTTTTATCCGGAAAAAATGCTGTGAGTCGCATGCAAAAACAAGTTTCTTTTTTATAGACAGAATGATTTTAGTAACATAAAATTTTTACGTTGTTTTTAAATTGTTATAAAATAACAGAAGCTTCCACATTATCATTTTCTAGGTGTACGTCTAGTTTGTAGAGGAGAGATCTTCGGTTATAAAAGTATTTAATTAGGACAGTATATTCAATTCAGTGTTTAATTATAACAATTATTTAGCATTAAATATCGATATTGTTCATATTTGATCCTAGATAAAAAAAAATAATCAGTGCATTATGTCACATTTGTTTGTTCCCCTTAATCCACATTTGTGCTATATTGAATTATGAAATCCAGTAGTTGATTCTTCTATTTTTGGTACGTCGAGAAACTTCCAACCCATTTACAGATAAACAATAACCGATTATTATATATATGGTGTTTTTGGATACATCTTAATATAGTAAGGTGGCTATAAATTCAATATGTGCGCCCACTGATTGCCTTATAATCGCCTTACACCATTTGCAGATTTGGATCAATTCTTGTGAGTGATGCCACTATTGTATGCGGGAAAATCGAGCAATATTTGATAACGGCCGTGTCCTACTTTGTCGGGTATTCGTAGAAAATAGGCGAAGTAATCTTCACAAAATTCGAACTAACATGTTTGGTAATATCATAATGTATTACACGTACATTTGACACAAATTTGTTTAATGATTTCTTGATTTATTATGTTTACGCGAATGTTAGACATTAAAATAAAACTATTTTGCGGATTGTGTCGCGGTTTTTACATTATAATGTTCCTCCATCGTTTCGAAGACCTAGTAGTTTAAGTTACAATATATACCTACATTATATAATTAAACAAAATTGTTTTTTTAAATTAGCTATAGACGGTCAAATCTACGCAGAATAAGCTCTCAGTGCATTGAAGTCTAGCGCCCGGTCTTTTAGGTTCCGATTTAATTCAATGTAGAATATGATCTAAATCAAATAGCACTTTTATTGTATCGTATTATTACGTTGCTTGTTAAAATCTACACTAATACATAAGCCTTAACTATGAGAGTGTAATCAATAAATAGCACAGTACAAACAAGGACGTAATTAGATATTTATCCTATCAACTCAGTTGCCAGCGGACTGGAAATATGTCACTACCGCACCGTACGAGTATATTAGCATTGTATATATACATATTTATCTAACATGGACATATTTTTATTAAAATAAGTATCGTTATATCGCACATCTTTAAATTTGAAATAAGTTAATCCAATTCAAAATTAAGTTTATGTATGTATAACGCGTTTAACTTCATTCTAAGATATGCAACGTCAACTATTTTTCCCCAGGTTTAAAACTGAAGGCAAACACATCCGACTTCTTAAAGTTATGGCTTGTTTATCTAGAATCTATAAAGTACTTATTTACATTAGTTTTCGAGTACGGAGTCTCTGAGCGACAAAGTATTTATAACTGAACAAACCATGCATGAACGTTGTCTATTGATACCGAATACATCTTGATATACCGGAAAATCCAAATTATCTCCGCAAAATATTTGGGGGCGGTCGGCTTTCTATTTAGGTAGAAAGTTCATTGATACACGTAATTTACGGGTACACTAGTCTAGTTTTAAACGGGTCGTGTGTTACTAATCACTGTATTACTCTAGTACCAACTTTGGCCGTAAATAGTGTTCGATTTAAGTCGGCCAACTATTTACCTGAGTTTGCTGGATTTTCTCGCTGGTTCACCAGTTACGTAGCCAAATACGCTGGCATGTTTATGAATGAAATTAGTTTTACAAAGATGAACAAGAATTAATGAAGGGGTAGAACAGCGATTGCGTGTAGAGTCGCTTTCGCTGGTGGTAGGATATATTTTATATTCACCCAGATAGCGACCACCGTACACGAGGTGTCAAAATCGGCCACCGTGGCCCACGTAAGTTTATCGCGTTCTGGGATCAGCCTGTGTATATCCAGTTCCAACAGGCCGGCATAATTGTGTTGGCAGTCGAGGAGCAATTATCTCTCGTCAGTCGACATTCTATTAGACCCCACTTCATGTACCATCAGGTGCCACACCCTTATAAAAAAAAGGAAAGAAGTTGTACCTCTGGCCAGTTACATACATCATGTAAAAGAACGTTAGAGATAGAAGAAGTATTGTGCCGTATATGATTGACTAGTGTTACTGTCACCATGACCGAAATCAGCTAGAGGAACAGCAGCAGTTGGGTCTCTATCTACAACTTAGAGGGTAAGGCGATCACTTATTACCATCTCAGTTATGAATAACTTTGATTTACTGCAGTATTTATAACGAATAATTAAAACAGATCTGCTGGCGACGGAATATTCCTCCGACATTTCAGCACTATTTCTGAATGCGGAGAATTTAACGTGTTCATTTGCGCAAATTCAAAACTAGCGTCTGAAATCGATCTCAGCGTGGCGATCCGGAAAAGCTTTGAGAAAGCTTGCAGCGATTCAAAGCAAAATCAACAATCTTATGTCTGTCGTTTACATCTTACATTAAATTATTTACACTACCAAGATAAATTCGCGCTAGCAATATTTAATGTCGAGCATGTCGTTGTGTGAGTAAGCAAATTAGCTGACCCATTCACTGATTGAATGTGAACATTGCCATCCATAGAGATGAATACTCGGCGTGTGTGTTTATGTACAACTAACATAATTTCTAATCTTCCAAAATTCTATTTGCCGTCATGGAATTTTAGGATATTGCAAGTTGCAACAAATGGGATCCTTAAACCCAATTAAGAAGCTAATACATAAAATTAAAAAAATATATGTATACCATAGTAGAAATATATAAAAGGGGAATCCATTTGTCAGTAAGACCGGACTTGCAAAAAATATAGTGTAGCATAGTTTGTTTTTATGTTTTGTGGTCTCAGTAATATTGACGGAGGCCCAGAACTGCATACGTGATCAACGTAACAATTTTTTTTGGGTTTGTCAGTGTACAACCAACAGCAACCCTAAGATAGTATTTTCTTATTACTGTAATTAATACTTTTAATTAAAATTCTTATAAAGTAAGACAATTTAAAATAACATAAAGTTTTCATTATTTGAAAGGTATTTTAGCTTTGTACAGAACCGGCTTAAAAGAACACTTTTTATAAAAACGTTGTTATGAAACACTATTATGTTAAAATAATAAGGAGTATTTCAATGTTGAAGCGCGCCTCTAACGAATGCAATGGCAAAGGGATTACAGTTGAAGGTAAAGATAGCTCAGCGTTTCTAAAGAAATGCACGAAACAAATATTGATTATTAAAACTGTATCTTATATTGTAATTTTTAACGTACAATTTACACTGAACGATATGTTTTGTTAATTTGGCACCTGCTATTCGTCTAGTATTTATGACGGTGATGATTTAACGTCATAATGTCTCGTTTAGTGAGCTTTGATAAAATCAAAATGGAAACGTACAAACTATGCCACTTTTTAGATGTAACAGGTAACGTTTTTGACAACGGCTTTGTTAGCGAAGTTGACAGATTTTGCGAACACAACGCATGTCATGTTAAACAAAGGTTTGTATCTGTCACAGTACTCGGATATTTTTAGCAATATTATTTCGTTTTTAAACCATCCAAAGTGTTCCTTTGGATTTTCCACAGTACAGATGTGTGTTATCTTCATATGCCACTCCTTCTTTAACGTTTGTCGTGTTTTCCTTATGATTGGTTGGACTGCGTCGGTGGCGTAGTTGTACTGCATGCGCGGTACGGTAGCCCTCTGAGCTCCTGGGCTCGAATTCCGTGTCGGGCAAAGTGATATTTGGGTTTTACTGCTCAGTATCAGCCCGGAGTCTGGAATTTGTGCCTGATATGGCGATAAGCTCGCCCCCTATCACATCATGGGACGGTACACACTTAGTGAAAAGTGGGTGCCCTGGTTGCGCCTCTGCATCCCCCTTTGGGGATAAATTCGTAATATGTGTGTGTGTGTGCGGTTGGTAAATGGTTTCCTTAAAATTAATCGGTATAATATCTCTACTGTTTGTTTGTTGGTAGTTCAATTAAAAATCTTTACGTACAATAAAATAGGCTTAATACTAATATACAGCCTAATTTTAATACGTTTTGGGCCGCTAGTTGTGCAATTAAAGGATTTCTAAAATCGATTTCCGCGCGGAAAGAGCTTAAAACAACGTAGTCTTTGTTAAAGTTCGAGCCCAACTTGGCTAACATTGAAATGTAGATCTAGATTTTAAGCCAAAGGCACTAAACAGGTAAGTTTTTTTTAAATTCAAAGCCTTTGTCACTTAGCGACTATATCGCCTAATAAATGAACTATAGATACATACAATGACTTCAGCTTACAACTATTTTATTGCTTCAGCTTTACCTGACAGTGGATCGGGAATAATGGTGTTGCATAAACCAATACTGTGTAATTTCCTTAGTACATTAATTCTAATGTATAATACTAATTTAAGACACTAATTTGAGATTATATTTCGACTAAATCGGATGATTTACTTACATTATGAATTAGTGGCGAAGGGTGAAGTTTTCCAAAAGATAACCCGACACAACTATATAGGTTCTAATAATATGCATAAATGCAATCTGGAAATTGTTCTAATGATAATTAGACTTTAAATAAATTACGAAAGGGAAGCCGACAGGAAACGGGTTACATGGACGCTTCGCAACTGTTGTAAATATGTATTGCAAGGGGTTGCAAGGTGATGACGTCATGACGTCATGCAACACCCACGTGGTTCTTACGCCAAAATGGTTTGAATTTAACCAGCGTACTATCTACGTGAGAGGCCAGTCAGAAACGACAGCATTTCAAAAATTGGTGGAAAACATTTTCGATATTCTGAATTTAAAAAATATTTATTTAAGATGTTAGAGAATAATGTATTTAACTTAATACAATTAAGACGTATAAAAATTTCTTTTAAACTGTCGTCTATTTAGCATGTCCGTTCTTACAGAAAGTGAAAATTAAGTCAAATTCTTTCTGTAACAAGTTTGATAGAGTCGCACTGAGCCAACAAAGGAGGGGCAGATTGAAAAAATCTCTGATTAGATAGTAACCTGGAAAATATTAAACCTGCTTTGGTTGTTTCATTTAAAATTAATATTATCAGTACAATAAATTGGTTCAGTATTTTACAATATTAACATTATAATATTTTACACTGATCTGGCTATAATTATTTTGTCACAGCTTATTTTCTTTATAAAATATAAATGTTCAATTTTCATGAGTGAAGCTCGCAATGTTGCATGTTAATAATGTGCTTATTACAGAAAAGCGGATAATTAAACGTCTGTTAGGCTGTCTGTTGTTAATTACTTACACGATATCGAAGCTTGGCAATATTGTATAATTTTGAACGAATTGCCTAATTTTAGATGTTATCTTGGCTTATTGTTTTTGGATACCAGGAGAGGTAAGGATTGTAAAAAAACATTGTTGGAGTATGCGGGATTTTGCAGGCAAAGATCAGCGTGATCAGACGGAGTGAGTATATGAAGTCTTTAAATCAAAAATATTTAAGTAAAAAAAAAGGATGGAAAGTGACATACTTTTAAAATTGTAGTTGGAATGCTTAATGGCTTTACTTTTGAAGTACTATATCGTTGTCTATTGACACAAAATTATCTGCAGCAAGGCTTTACCATCTTTAAACCTCTTTCTGTCGTGTATTTTCCATCCCGTGATGTGGTAGGGACGAACATATTGCATTACATTAGGCACAAATTCTAGAATCCGAGCGATATTGAGTGCAAAACTCAGTATCCCTTTGCTCGACCCGAGGATCGAATCCGAAGCCTGGCACTGCAGTCGTAACAAAAACATTTCCAATCAGAACCAGAAAGCCAAGTTGTTGTATAGAATTTTCGCCCTTAATTTTAAACAATGTTTCTGTAATCATTTTGGATGGCGCAGACAGCCTGTGGTACAGAATATTACGGAAATAGCAAGAGTGGATGGGAAAGAACACATGATTCCAGCAGTTGTTCGTAGGGCTTTGCGGCCGCTGCCGCAGTCTCACGCCACTTCGCACTCGTCGAGACGACCTACTTACTTCGCCACCGGGGTATCTTCTGAGCTTGGTATAGTAACACTTTTCGAAAACTCAAACGGTGGTAAACTTAAACGATAGACACAAGCCATTAAATATAGCTCGGGACGACTTACGCAATACAAAACTTTATTTATGTAAAAATAAAGTTCTTTTCTCAGTATCAAACAATACCGTGTACAAGTCTATGCCTAGATAATAGTAACGGTTATTAGACAAAACTCAATTGTTATTCAACACACGCGATGATTTGTGGGCATTACGAGGACACTTTCACTTACTAGTTTTATCATGTACTAGCTCGCTCTTGTGTTGGTGTTGATCAGACCAGTAAACGTGAAGCTTTAATTAATTAATCAGTGTTTTATTAATTCAAATTATTTATTTTACGCGACTGATGAATTAAGAATGTATTTGAATTGAAGCGCGGCTTATCTCCTGGTCTGTATCAAATAATATCTCCGTACGTTTAGCGATGTAGGTAGGTCATTACTAGCTTTTGCTCGCGATTTCGCCCGCGTGAATGAGTTTTCCAAAAGTTCCGCTATATTACCGGAAATTTCCCTACATGCTTCCCAGTATCTCAAACTATCTCCATTCCAAATTTCATACAAATCCATTGGGTAGTTTTATTAGTACTATTAGGCAGACAGATGCGGCGGGGGACTTTGTTTTATCATATATTTTTTAGATCTTTTTCAGAGCAATATTCCGTCATACATATTTGTTTTGTAACTGTGTGTTTACGCAGCGCCCGCAACGGCAAGTATCGAAATGAATAAATATTTTTCATTACTGAGACGCCCTCATTCATCATTGCGTGATGGTACATAGCCTATAGCCTTCCTTGATAAATAGGCTATTCAAAACTAATTGAATCGAAATAATTTAATTCGAACCAATAGTTCCTTAAATTATCGCATTCAAACAAACAAACATAAAGACCTTTTAGATTTATATAATAGTTTATCAACACTATATCTATAGATTATTATCATAATACTGTCCATATACAAACGACTTATAAAATTGTATCCCAAAATGAATTTCCATCTCAGTAAACATTATGTAGGATACGATGTTCATAATTACTGTTCATACAATCTTGTTACCGTGTCACATATTAATCGTAGAATACATTTAATTATTCTACAGTGTGCACTGAGCTTAGGGGAGACCGCTATGTCGTTCAGTGGAGCAGGCCGGATGTGTGAGTGCACTCACACTGCAGTGGGAATAAGTGAAAGCGATAGGCGCGTGCGCACGCGACGCCACAGATCAATATTATCGAGATAATACTGTTACGGTTTTTTTATTCAATTGTAATATGTGTAATAGAAATTGTAATTTTATTTGCGATTCAGCTCGCGTTTATGTGAGTAATATTGTAGTAAGCAAAGTAGATAAAGTTTTTGTCGGTATTATTAGCGACTTTTGTAAATGCCACCTTATTTTTAAACATATTTTTTTATTGCAATTACCAAGGTTCGAAATGTACAGTATTTGTAATTTTTTATTTGCGTTTAAACGTTTATACAGAATATGAAAAGTTTACTACAGCGTAAACAGTTATTTCAATAATAAATAAAGTACAAATTTATGATATTTATTATGATTTATGTGCAGTTAAGTTTCAATCATGTTTTAATTTCCGTAAAACACCGTGTTTGTATTGAATTTATTGACCTGGATATATAATTATAAATAAGAAAGTAAAGATAGTTTTCGATCTGCACACTAGTATAAAAAAGCAGCTATGCGAGCTAAGGTACACTAAACTTATATTTAGGCCAGGCGTGTGATAGATCTTTTTAATTTTTCCTAATTGTGAGCCATGTTGTGTGGATGTAATATGCGCTATGTATTGTATGTTATTTTCCCTATGCGAGCTAGCCAAAGATTTTTTGGTCTCTGAACGGCATAAAAGTCATATGAATCCATTATATACTCGGTATGAGCAAGGTAAGCCAACTTTGTTCCAGTCTCGACAAACATTCGTGATCTTCGGATTTGCTTTCAATACGGCAGTATTCTCGCACGTCATATTTTCAGTTAGTATTATAAGTATTATATTTCATGATTTCTATGAGAATTGTGCAGTCGTATGGAAATTTCATTTATTACCTATTTTCCGAGCATATTCATGAACTAAACAGTAGTAAAAAAACAATTAATTTTTTTCTTTTTTCTGTATCATGTACTGTAGTTTATACCTTAAACTGATGTTGAAAAGAGCAACACCACAGTTTTTTGCCCGTTCTTCACTGGTGAGAACTGCTTTGCAAACTGATGAACGAGTTAATATTGACGGAATCTAAATAATGTATAACATTTTACAGGTTCAAATAAATTATTTAATTTCATATCAGTAGTCTTGGCGGATTTAGAATTCATTCGGTTCCACCTTAGATATATTATTATTATTACTGCTATATTTCATTTTGCTCTAACATTGACTGATCACTCCGATTTTCCGCGCGCTGTTACCGTTCATAAACTGAATTAATGTGTATAGTTGCAATAGGGCTTCAGACTTATTTAGCTTTTAAATTTAAACAAAAACCCTACGATTTTATGTATGTAGTTTGTAACTGCACCGAATAAATAAATATGTGAAGCCGTTTTAACAAACTACGATTTAAAAACGCATTATTAATAAGTACGTAAGTTTAACGTCCAATTTGACTAAAGGATCCTACAACTTCGTGTTTTGACATGTTTATAACAGATAAAACAATATTTTCATTGTTTTTTTCTTGGCATAGTTTTAATGCAAGGAATTGAAGCACTCGTAATGATGGATTATAAGGAAACATGATAAACTCCATGAGCCGGTAGAATTAAAATTTACCTCATATAAAAACTTGCTTACTAGTGTGTCTGAAGTTTTTTGCAAGAACGGGTTTTTGTCCGCCGATAGATTCGTAAGACGAGAAGAGACGATTAAACTTAACAAAAACGTCACGTGAAATGCTGAGCTAAAAGTGAAATTTGTTTTGTTAACTTCAATGTTACATATGTATGTTATTTTAAACTAGCTTTTGCCTGCTTGAACAAGGTTTTCCGGGATAAAAGTCCCGCTATATATTTTCCCACATGAAATAGCCTATATGTTAGATCTCTAGTAGGTAATACATCAGTAAAAATTGCATTCAATTGAAGTTTTTGCATAATTCGTACACACACATACAGCAATTCCATGCAGAAGTTTTTGCGTGTTTCGTGTAAATACACATACAGACGGACTAACTTATATACTTATGATAATGAATTTACTTCAGTGTCAATAGATATTCTTAATAGTTCCTCGAAAGCCAATATTTGACTTAAGTTCCTCCTCCAAAGTCAAAGACCTTAAACATTCATTCCATATAGCACAGGAGTTACGGGCGGGAATATGCAGAATTACGAAGAATTTCATTAAACAATCAATTTTAGACATTTTTAATAATTTTAAATTACCCAAATATTCTATATTAAACTGTCTCTCTAATAGTGTCGATTGCAAATTAAAATGATGAATACTTTAGGAGGAGAAGCACGGAATAATTGTTTTGAAATAAAAAAACTATATCCATATTTAAAAACAATTAGACAAATTAAAGTCAACGTATTGCAGAACTGTGATGATTATTTTTTTTATTATTTTATACTAAAAATTTCGAATACGTAGCTTCTTAAAATCCGATTATATCGTCGTTTTCTGGGTGTAAATGTTAAAAAAATTATGATATGGAAGATTTCATCCACGAAGACACCCTACTTCTTTATTAAACGCTTACAATATCCCTCAAAAAGTGGTGGGACGCGACTTCGTGGATGAAATGACCTATAATTGATTACGCGCATCGCGCCATCGAGAGAGAAACTGAAATAAGTTTGCGTGCGGCTTTAGTTCCGTATCGCGTGAATTTTCTTCCTAGTGCCCTCGATTGTATGCTCTCGTATCGAAATCTAGTTCGTACGCGAATTTAATGTCTAGACGGAATTGACTATTTTTTAAGTCGCTATCATTCGCAGATATAAATCCTAAACTTATAATTTGTTTTATTATGGAGGTTGGTAGTCAGTACCATTAAATTGTTCTGAATTAATTAATCATTCATTTCCTTAATTATACACAATTCGGGACCATTTCAGAACGATATCGTGTTCATTTATAGGCTGTACAATATGGACAAAAAATACTTTATTTGCACAAGTTAGTTAAGAAAATTGTAAATGTCTCAAAACAAGGCCAAGTTCTCGTTGAAGAGTGTTGTAAGAAGTACTTTATGTTGAAACTGTTGTAAAACATTTGTTCAATGCCTATGTAATTTTGGAAAAATACTATAATACATTTTACGCTGTTATAATTATTGGGTTACTTGTAATTACTTGTAATCACTGCGGTCCAATTCCAAACCCACGAACAGGTAGGTGAAAATATTCAAATTCACACACTTTAATTAATCAATATTACACAGTGACAAGTGAATAAAATTTGTAACGTTTTCTCATTGCATTAACATTGTGCAATCATTTTAATTATTTATATCATGCTAAATAAATTGTTTTTTATATTTCAATATAACCAATTCATGGAATTAGATTACTTAGATCATGAATACTCGCAAAGTCTTCTAGATTCTGACAGTTTACCAACTATCTGGTCAATAACTGTTCAAATTTAAAACATCTAATAGAAATTCATAAAATTAAAAGCTTATTCACAATGTGTGCAACCGGTATCGACAAGGGCATCGCGAGGTGAGTGAAAGAACACAAAAACGGTCATCATACCTGTTGTGTTAGTTAGGTCATTAAATAACCATGTCGAAGGGGAATACCAATTAAATACACGGGAAACAGGTAAGGGTCAATCGTCAAATAACTGCATTCATTATTCACTGACTTGGGGTCTTATAGATATAAATTTATGTTTTGGATTTTAAAGAATTTTATTTCATATTTAAAAGTTTTTTGGACATAATTTATTAAACTTGTTTTTGAGCTACGAGGTAAAATTATTTTAAAAAGAAACCTTTATTGCAAACATGTTGAGGTCATCGTTGATTCATTTTATTTTATTCAAATCATTCTGTTGGTTTGATTTTACATTGGAACACGTCGGGCAAGTTCGCATGCAAAAATAAAACCAGTTGCAAAACTTTAAGTACCATTAGTGTAGAATGAAATTTAATATTTTATAACTTGTTCTCTTTTTTGGATGTCGCGCTTGATAAAATCGCGCATGTATTCACGCCAGTGCTGCGATTAACATAGTCGTTAGTGGACAATAGACCAGCCTCTAATTAATTGTTGTGTACTTACGTCACTTTTGTTTTTTGCCGTTTCGAAATCAGCTCGCTTTTATAATAGAACCTGTATAATTACTTATTGTGTATTGTATGCACTTGTAGCGCATAAAAGGACTGCGCGATGGACATAAATATATATAAGAATATTATATTGTCATTATGAGCAGGCGCAGGCGCCTTGCGCTGAGATTTTTCGCGTGCATTGTTCACTCACCTTGTGCGAGACCAGGCGCAAGAAAAACGCTCCAAATAATAATGCACAACAACATTTTGATATCGTCTCTTTACATACAAAAATAACCAATATCACTTGTCCATGACGTCACTCAGCACAACACAAAAAATTCCAACGAACTCAGAACAGCGCGAAAGTAAAAGTTTGACGGTTGGTTTGCGTTTAGTTGCGCAGTGGACACGGCGCAGACTCGCAGCTGGTGTAGGCTCGCGGCACACTGGCGCTTCGGCGCGCGGTCCGTGTGCGCGGCGCCCCCACCAGTGTCCGCCTTTCACCGTTACAATTCGTAACCCGAAAGACTGTTGAGCAAGGCTGTATGACGATTGACATTCAACAAAAACTACATAGCCATACGGAAATAGCATGTTTACACGATCATAATCCTGGTACACTGTGCCTGGCTATATTTGGACCGGTTAAAATTATTTAGCACATCAATTTCTTCTGATGGAATACCATAATTCTGGGAGGAAGGTCACGTTGAGGTCAAACGGTGTGATTCTAAACTCGTGGCACTTTGAGAAGAACGCATTATTAAACATTTTATATATATGTTTTACTCTTGGTTCAACTCATAATCACATATAAGGCTCTCGGACTCTATATTGTTGTGGCCAGTTCTCGGTGAGTTCTTGAGGAAGGTACCTTGACATTCTAGAATCTAGGCTAAATTTAATCAATATCCATATTTGTGGATTGTTGGTCTAAGCAAAGCACGGTTAATATTTATGATATAAGTTGTTGTGTTTTATCAATTCTTCCTTAAAGTCGCTTTGTCAGGGCCGTCAAGAAACCTATGCGTCTAGAACCAGCCATTCAAACTTGGTACTTGAATGTTGATTAATTCATAAATCAATAATGCAGTATGTGAATTTAGCGGCTGTTGGAAAATATTGGACATTATAATCATTGATGTTATGCTAATATTATTTAATTTCGTTTCAATCATTATTGATTTTATAAGTCACGGCATATAATAACAGATCACGACTATAAAAACTTGTTTGCTTTATAAAACCATGTAAGTAAAACTATAGAAGTAAACCAACTGGTCGGTATTGCAAAATATATAAAGATATATTAAAGCAAAGGCTAATATCTTCAAAGCAAATATAATAGATATAGTAATTGAAAACCTGATAAATGTTTGACTAATTATAACGTATTTAGAAACAACTATTAGCGACGATAAAACTATTGTGTGTTTCTAGAAATCAACAATCGTGTCATAGTCACAAACAATATTAATTTTTTTATATTGTGATGTTTAAAATAAAACAATTAAGTAGACACAATATGTTTATTCTGATACCCGTGCATTGAAACACGACAATAATATGTTTGACACATAAATCGAATACATTTTTGATATAATACATCCCATTTGGTACGTACAAACTACACAATATAAAGATGATCTTTTCGAGATAGAATAATTGTATCATCTATAACAACGCAGAAAAACATTAACGGAAAAGACCATTTACAAATGATCTTTCAAAATTATTTACTCCATACATATTTCAGAAGTTAGTTACGTGAGTATAACTTTATTTGGAATTCAAAATGTCTTTTCTAAATCA
Source organism: Manduca sexta (assembly GCF_014839805.1). Taxonomy (NCBI): domain Eukaryota; kingdom Metazoa; phylum Arthropoda; class Insecta; order Lepidoptera; family Sphingidae; genus Manduca; species Manduca sexta. The sequence goes on from NC_051141.1 coordinate 16,133,130, forward strand.
AGTACCCGTTAAGAAAGCAACTGATTTAAATGAAGGGATATTTACGAAAAAATGGTAATACTGTCCCATAACAATACTAGTCTTAATTATTTTGATAGAAAAATATGAATTACAGCTACTATGATGAGTTATTATTAATATGACTGCTGGATCAACCACAAACTGATTTCTATCTAAAGTTAAATGATGCACTACTATTATTAGATTTACTAGACTTAGTTGACGCCGACGACATAAGTCGGTGATAACATTCGAGATCACATTTCAGAGTTCAGAAACCGTACTGATATTCAGATATTATATAAACTAATCTATGGCCAGAGGTCCAAGCCAGAGAAAAACCTCCAGAGAGACATTCTAGATCCTAAAAACGACTTAGAAAAATCCTAAATTCCATTCATCTACACTGTATCATATAAATATATATTTTTTAAGATTTTGTAAATACAGCTAAAATATATTTTTTTTATTAAAGTTCTCTCTTACATACATTATAGTTTTGAAAAGTCGGTAACATTATAATTGTTTAGAGATGTATTATGAAAGGGAAATTGAAAGTTTGCTTTAACTGCCCCGAACATTGAAGTCACAATTTAGAATAATATCACTTTCCTTCATAGAAGAACAAACATAAAAAATGACTAGATTACAATACCTAAAAATATTTTGCTAGCCTAGGGGAGCTAAGAAAATAACGAGAATTCATCAATAAAAATTAAACAGTATTTAAAACAAATAAATATATCTAGAATCAGCGCAAAGCACTTAGAACCTACCCAAAGGGTAGATCACAGTTATATTAGGGTACACATGACTTCTATGCAGTTATGCTTCAACAATACGTTCCTAAGCTATACATTAAATAAAATTAAGGGCATATTAAATTCATAATAAAAAATAAATTGTACACTTTGAAAAAATCATACATCTAAAATTTTAAACATATCTCAGCCGATTCTTAACCACTCACGAACACCGATGGCCCCTAACTTGTATAATAAATAGTTAAATATTTATTATAACCCTATATCCTTATCAAAAAATCCTTTCGCGTCAGTCTATTTCCTCTCATCTTAAACATTTTGCGGATAAGCCAGAAAAGCTCTACATTCCGACAATACCTAAACTTACATTATATAAATATATCGTAAGGATCCCACGATAAAGAATATTTATAAAATAGAAAATACAAGAACAGGTATAAAATCGAATCACCTCTTAAATTCGGGTTGACAGTTAAAAGTAAGTCATACAAAAATACAGGCACGACTGGGTTAAAACTTTGAAATAATTTATCATAGTGTGGGAACTTTCTAGAAGGTAGAAAAGCCGGCCCATAACCTGTGTCAATCAATCTCGTTAAATGAATCGAGATTAATCTTCATATAAAAAAAACAAACTTTAGCTAAATAAATATATATCAAATATTATTAAAATAATAAAACCTACGAAGGCCCATAATAGAATATAATGTAATGTATATTATATATGTATATTAATAATATGTATAAAAATATATAAAGTAGAAGCTTGAAAATACAAACTTTTGAACTATGCCCAAACTTGATGCCTCACTAGACCAATAAGGCGCTTCTTCGAATACAATATATCTAAATACCCTTATAGCCTTTTCTAAATCACATACTTTCCAAATCTTAAAACATATTGTACGCATAAAAAAATGTGCCTTAGTTTCCCATTACTCTAAAACAGGAGACATCAAAAACATTTTTAATGTAACTAAAATTGCACATACATACATTCAGCATATTCATAAGTTATACTTGAAAATATATACTTAATAACCTAGTTCCAGTGCAACGATGCCGAGGTCATTTTAATCAACGTAGTTGACATGCCTGCAGTTTGCACACGTGACTGATCATAATTCCTGCGTCTCCCGTGTCGCGTAGGAAGTGCGCTGAGGGCTGCACATGCTGACGGCCTGGTGCATGATATGAACGCGCACATCGCCAGTAGCAGGTTTGTATTCAAGAGCCCTCCTATGACGGCTGGCAAACGTATCCGTCAATGAGCTTTTGCAACAGCAGTAGTAGAATAGATGAGCAAACGCGCGCCTAAAATTGCTGTTGATCCCACTGTACAGTAAGCTAGTAGTGACCGAGCGCATCATTCCAATCCAGACAGCGTGATAATATCTGGAGTCGCTGCTATCAGAGTATTCGTGCACAACGACAAGGTATGGGATCCACGCAACCACATACAATAAATAGGCTACGATATTCAGGTTGGTAGTTGAGCAATCGCGATCGTACTGTTGGGAGCGCCTGTAGTGGTTCTGGATGCGAGCACGGCGGGAAATACAAAAGGCCGAGCTAAACAGTCCGTACATAGTCATGAAGAACGGTAGAGCATGGAGCAAACCTAAGGTGGTGGCGCGGAATAGGAAGCTGCCCGTGTAGTGTCGTTCGCAGTAATCGTAGTCAAGCTTCATGAAGACCCCGACTGCAGAGATGATGGCGCTGAAGAACACCACCAGGCAGGAGACGACGCCCACGTGCAAGGAAAGGAACATTTCGTATTCAGTAGTGGTGCGGCACAGGCGATAATACGTTTCGGCGGCTACGAGCTGAAACAAAATGATTAATGACACATCTTTCGTAATGCACAATTGAGACGTAGTAAACGACATGGTATTCATTGTCTTTTTGTTTCAATCAAACTATTGAATAGTATGTAGAAGAAAATAGTGAACAGAACAACTGGGTTATCTAAAATGTATGAACGTAAGGAGAGAAATATAGCTTTATAACAAATTATGTAAAAAAATCACACATATATTATGTTTACACAGTAAATAGGTTAGTAGAGTATGAACAGGATGACAGGTGGCGGAACCCCGCATAGGGATTCCGAACTGGTTTAACAGTTGTTTTTCGCACGAATAAGGAATGAGGCTCCAATCGAGATACCTAACGCACTTGTTATGGTTTATTAAACCAATGGTATTCAATAATATTTAAATACTAGATTGTTTATATTTGGGACGCTTTACAGCAGTTTTATTTGACAAATAAAACTAATATATTTTCATTATAAATATCTATAAAAGTTTAAATACGATAATATAGCGGTAAAAGTTCGATAACAACAAATGTTTTCACAATGATAAAAATAGATTATAATTAAAGAATCAAAAGTTGGTACTTGATACCGATTTCGGTAGTAGTGTGTCCAATATATTGTTATTAATGCAAAAAACACATAAAAAATCCAAGATAAAATTATGCTAGTTCTAGACCAAAATCTAAACTACTTGACATGAGCATACCTAAGATATTTTTCATACTTCTATTGACCACAAAGTATCCAAACTAACCTATGCACCAGAGTTTCTTTCCCGTTCTTTTCTGGCGAGAGTAGCTTTTCGAACTGGTGGTAGAGTTAATATAGACAGAATCTAAATAACGTATAACATTTTACAAATTCAAATAGATTATTTCATTTCATTTCATATATAATACTCGCAGCTACGCGAGCTAACTAACTGAGCATTGTTCTTGGTTTGCATCACCTTAGTGTCAGGTTAACCTAAGGACAAAAATATACGAAAAAATATACACTTACCGTAAAAAATAGACTGTAACAGTACGTAGAAGTCTCCGTTAGAAATTGTAAGCCTTTACACACAGGTATAGTATCCCATTCACCAGATAGTAGAACCACGGCGGAAACAGGCATTACTATCCCTGTTATAATAAGATCAGAGAGGCCGACACATGCGAGGTAAACGTTCCCTGTGGACAATGGAATTAATAGAATCTACTGCAGTGGCGAAGGGATACAACCAGATTCCTGCCAACTTCCCTTTTGTACTTTATGTAAAATCTAATTGTAATTATAACGATTTGGAGCTGCATTTATATATCTCTATTATGTTGTGTCAGAAAAACTTCGCCCTTCGCCACTGGTATAGTGATATTAAAAATCTGAAGGTGATACATTTAAACATCCTACCCAATATCGGGGTCTGTCAGAGCCCCCCCCACTCTTTAAGTATTGCGATATATAGCCCCCTTATAACGAAATTAAGGAAAAGTAACCGATTTTGATATGACTCTAACTAGAACAGATTGACATTACAATAAATCCAAAAATTATTAGTTAACATCAAGATCAGCGAATGAAATTTTAAATAAACCTGTATTTAAATTTTCATAAAATTAATATGATTCCACCACAATTTCATAAAATTAATATAAGGCCACCATCCACAGACCTTTATGGTTTACCATTAAATACATAGAATTAGACATTAATCTTGTGCAGGGACTTAGACCTTCCAAATATCAACGGCGATCAACCACATTCCCACTCAATTAGCCAAAACGGACTACGTATCTGTAGTCTAGATCGTAGGTAACTTATATTAGATTAGGCTACTGTAGTGCCGTGCTAAGCCCAAAAGCGGTATCTCAAAATATCTTCATTTTTGTGTCCTCAGATAGCTTAAAGAAATACTCACCCAATGAACTCACTCAAACAACGGTATCTTGTTTAGAACTTGTTAAACAAAACCTTAAAGAGTTTCTCTATCTAAGTTTTACATGTAAAACTATCTTTACAAAACTTCGATTATCTCGAAATAAGGTTTCCCTGACATACCGCTTTTGTGCTTAGCAGGGCATTATATTCCCTGTGATCTGGTAGTCAACTCTACATTGATATCACTGTTAAGATATTACAATGATTTAAATAGTAAACATATTTTACAAATTATATTTAACGTAATAAACAACTTAGTAAATAAGAAAATAGTTACAGCATAGTATTAAATATAATGTCGTACTTATATTATAAATGCGAATATATGTGAGGATGGATGTATGTATGCATATTTGTTCCTTTTTGACGAAAAAACTACTGAACGAATTAGGATGAAACTTTACAGTAATATTGTTTATGCATCAGAATAACACATAGGTTACAATTTATAATGATTTTGTGAAATTTGGTCTTAATATAACGATATAAATCAAATAGGTCGGAAAAAATGCTGTTGGAGTTAGACAAAGAGGATGTACCGTAGGATTGTTTGTGTTGTAAATATGGTATATGTTCTTAGTAATTAAATAAAGTTAGTAAAAAGATGTTATTGACATGAGTGTTTATTTCGGACTAAAGAGAAGTAACTATGGCAAACAAAATACAATTAGTTCTAAAAATAGAACATATAAAAAATAATAAGTCACGACGAAGGTTACAATCTCCAACAGCCGCCCTTAATCGCAGTTGTGACAGAAACAAAACAAATAAAATAATTAAGTTTCTAAACCTAAGTTAACTACACATCGTTTGTGTGCTAGAGGTCCGAGGGCCTTCGTTAGTACATCAGCAGGCATATCGTTACTTTTATATATTCTAACTTAACAATATTATTAGATACCTTTTCCTAATAAAGTGAAACCTAGTATCTATATGCTTCGTCCTGCTGTGGTGTACAGGATTTCGAACAAGATTAATGGCACTTTGGCTGTCAGAAGCTAAGTTAACTGAACAAAGTATACCTGTTATCTCGTATATAAACCGACGTAAGTAACACGCTTCCTTCGTGGCAGACGCTAATGCCATATATTCTGACTCGGCCGAACTTAACGCAACAGTAGGTTGCTTCTTGGATTCCCATGATACTGGACCTCCACTTAACTTGTAAACATAACCGGTGTATGACCTTCTGTCGATTGGACAGTTTGCCCAGTCTGCGTCACAAAAAATAATCTTCGTCCTATTCCCTTATCTTCAAAGGCTTTTTGCAAACAAGTCCATGCCTCAGATGCAGTTTTCGCACATCTTATATGGGTTATCGCTGCACCTTCTACTGATAAGCATATCTTTGCTAATGCCTTTGCGTCTTTGCGTACCTTTGTAGAGGCAGGGGTTGTGTCTCCATTTGGGTATCCACCGATTGTTTCCCACAGATCCTCATGCATAAGGTAATTGCGCATCTTAAATTTCCATGTAGGATATCCATCTTTATTCCTCAAACATGAAAATGTAAAAGATGAGCTCGACGACGGGGAATTTTTCACACTCGAAACATCTCCAGATTCATGTGACATTTTCAGACTATTACTATTTCCTAGTCACACAAAAAATATATTCAACTTTATTTTACTAAAAAACGTGAAAAAAAAAAAAAGAACTAAGCGTTCGTGCTGATAACGTGTTGTAAATATGGTATATGTTCTTAGTAATTAAAAACCAAAATAGTGAGCCATAAATATAATTAAACCGGATACTTTTTTTACAAAGCACAAGCGGATCTTTAATCCCGGAAAACTCCTACATGCGGGCGAAGCTACAAGCAAAAGCTAGTATTAAATAAATAAAATTTTGATGGAAACAGTGACGATAGCGTAGTTGGGAGTGGAATGGACTGCCGAGACGAATGTCCGCAGCTTCGGAACGCAAGGGCATCTGACTTCTTTTAAGTTATGTGTGTATTCTTCGTGAATTATAGCTTGCTTTAACGGTTAAGAAATATATCGTGAGGAAATTCACATAGGTACATGACAAATTTCCTATAAAAATATTGGGGGTATCTGACATGTGCCAATCCGCATTAGGAAAGCTTGGTGGACTAAAGCCAAATCCCTCTCAATAGTAGATGAGGCCCGTGCCCAGCAGTGGGGCAGTATATAATACAGGGATTATTATTTATTATGGAAACTAGCTAGTATATCAAATGGATCCCCTTATATCTATCAATCCAATTATATTCCCCTTTAGCAAGAAAATCAATAGATCTAGCATGCGCAATTATATTAAATGGTTTTATTGATAATGTCTCGATCGGTCGCCGCATCCGTTTATTTGTATGCAACAAATTGCAAGAGCGATAAACGAATTAAATTAGTTTTCACTAACGGCTTTTTAATCTCGTCGCGTTTAAGTCAATCTCTACGTACAAATTGACTATTTACGGCGCCTCAATAACTTATTAACATTTATCTGGAGTTCGCTATCTCGACAGTAAAAGTTACGCTGCCTGTTACTACTGTTTCAATATCAAAAACTTTGAATGAATGTCTGAGTTCGAGGAAATTCACATCCGTATCTCTAGTGAGTGCATCCGCCGAAGCGTTATATTTTCGCACTGAATATTAGTAATGTTATGTTTATAAAGTAACTTATTGACTTTTTTATAAGTTTTTCACTATAATTCTTTTCAATATATTTACATTCGATTTAAATAGCATACTGCATGTATTATTATAACCATTAATTATAGCTCTATGTTTATCTATGGCAAAAATGAAATATTCTGCATCAATAGCAGCAATCATACCGATCCTTCGATAGATAGGATGAGGTATTCTAATCTATCTTAGTCTGTAGGAACATAACCATCAAAAGTAAGTATTTTAACGGTTTGTAATTTGTCAGACCAGCCTTTAATAAATTCCGTTAATTAAATGATCTTTTCAGTTTCTTATTCCGGGCAACAGTAAAGAAATTTTCATTACTGAATTCTGTTTCAAAATCTTTGAAAAATTATTTCTGGGCCCAAAATTTGCCTTGATCTAATCATGTTTTTTCATTTTATCTATATATTATTATATGAAGAAATAACTTTATACGCCTTTTTAAGCACATTGCGCACACGGAGTATAGTATTAGTAGTCTGATTTGGCATAATTAAAGTTGATAGTAAAAGAGTCTAGAATAGTAAAATTTATGAATTCCCCCTGAATTGTGACCTATGTACGACCACTAGTCTAAATAAATTCAACAAAATGTTCCCACAATTCGATTTCTGTCCAAATATTTAATATTTTCGTATGAAAATCGTAAATACATTTTCCATTTGTCGCCACTGCGCGCCACAAACAAATTTTATTCTTAACTGGAGCACGAAAGATGTTCAATCGTTCAGCACTTGCGTTAACACTGAATTTATTTGTGAACCGTTTACTCGCTCAGTGCATCATTCTTAGTGCATAAACCTGTGTAGGTAGATAGTATATTGTGGAACGCAATAGATGTGCAGTATATACAGAAATACTATCTCTTAGGCGCTAATCGTCTTACTAAATTAATCTTATCAGTCTTTGTATCATCATCATTTGTATCATCGTTTGGTGATTGTGCCACAAACGATGAGTGCCTATCTTGATAAACGGTTTCGGGATATGGATGGATTTGAAAAGTTCTAATATGAGTGCATATTGGAAATTAAAAAAGAACGTCACGATGTCACCTTTTGTTGTTTTTCTAGCAGAATGCATTGACACCAGTAGTGCAACATACTACCTATATACTTATATGTTTTGAACCTGTCAATTATAATTTAGATAACCATTTCATGATTATAATGGATTGGCAAAGTTATATCTTTAAATATTTTAACAGACGGCACAAAAATCAATAGAATGGGGTGCACGCGTTCTAAATCAAGGAAAGAAAAATGATTTTTTTCTTTTGGTTGGTAGGTGGAAGCAAATATAGATTTAATTAAAAATGTTTTAACAAAGAGGTACAGCAATAAGCAAAGGTATATATGCCTCACATATCTAAGCGAAGTTATCTGTGAAGCATTAATGAAGTTCCATGCATTCCAAACCACAGAATATAATGTATACATACGAACTTCTATGAATCAGTTGGCCAATGAGTGTTTTTATTTATTAATGAAACATAATCTATTTAATTCGGAATGTTGATTAATCTTTGCTAATTCTCTTGAATGAACACGAAATTTAAGAATCAATGCAAGTTGAACGTTTTACTAAAATCCAAAGATCATAACATAATTTCTCTTCAAACAATGTGCAAATATTTAGTCGCAACCGTTATACAATATGAAAGGCACGATTCTAAACAGTTCACTATAGTTAAAGATTTGGGCATTACAATTGATTCTGAAATGAATTTTTTGACGCGTATAAAGAATACAATCCATATGTAACAGAAGGTCAATCGTAAGACAAAAGGATTTATGACTATTGCCGCACTAAAAACCTTATAATTATGCTTTTGTGTGTAGTAACATAGAATACAGCTCGATCATTTGGTATCCGCATTCGGTACTATCAAAATAATATTGAACGTATAGAAATAGTCAGGAATTATTTGATAGGCATTCTTTCTAACGTTAGATGGTAAATTAACTATAATAATGATAGGTTACAATTTTCAGTAATAACCCTTTAAAATGGTGGAGATTTTTTGAGCTTATCTTCTATTTTTATAGATATCACAGTCCTGTTATATCAAAATGGTATCAACGTGCTCAGACCATTCGCTATAAATAATTTACTGTTTAAAGTAATCGTAATTAATACGGTAGAAGTGCGCCTCTGTCCTATGCTCTTAACATTTTTTAACCAATTACTGTAGTATAGAAATTTATTACGAAAAATATAATAAGTTAAAAATATATTTAAGATCGTGATATGTTACAATAAAAATAAAAATGCGTCCTATATTAAGTGAGAATAATGTGTCAGTAATAATATGAATACATAATGTTGTGCTTAGAAAGTTACAATACTTGCTATATTAATCTAGTTGCTAGACATATATTTTGATAAAATAGAAAATTCTCTAAATAATATTGAACTTACCAGTAATTTAGAAGTACGTGTGTACTTAAGTGTTTAAATGTTTATTATCCATACAATGATAAGCTTTGTATACATGTTACTAGTTGGTAAGACTTCACTAATAATAAATAATATAATGCCTCGAACTATACATAAAATTCAATACAATATTTCTTAGAAGCCTAAACATACTACAGATTTAGGATTTTGACCAGCAGTGATTGTATATTGCAGAGTGCATACTACATAAAAACGAAAACAATTTACGACATCCGCAAAAAATCTGCATTAATTAGTGGAAATTCGGATTAATTAATTGGCAAGTTTGCTTTGATTCAGCTAAAAAATCAGCTGACATCTATTAAAGATAATTTTTATACCCTAGGAATAGCAGAAGATTAAACATATTCCGACTGTACTAGCGTATTACAAAGGTCTTATCGGATGGAAAACATATCACTGGGTATGATTCAAAGATCGGCCTTCGTGCCATAATTTCTTACAAGAGATACAACATTCATTACAGGAACATATTAACATAAAGTCAATAAGTCATATAAAAGATATGAAAATCCAAATGCTACAATAGTTATCAGTAGGGCTTACTGCCTGTCAGTGGCGAATGGCGATATTTTGCGAAAGGGAAGCCGACACTCATGTAGGTAATTACAATTTTATTTTAGACCACTATACCATAATTATTAATTGTATCTTTATTTATAATATAATTTATTTTAATAGTTTGCTTACATATATTACAAAAGAGAAGCCGGCAGGAATCGGGCTACATGGACCCTTCACTACTGCTACCTGTATTCGTATTTGTACTCTGAATATACTAGAAGAAAGTCGATTAAAGAAAATAGTTCTGTGAGCACAAATATGTTGCAACCACGTTTGCTAAATAAAAGCGGAAATTTGTGCAACAGTATCGAGGCTGATCGTGTCACTTCCTTTTTGAGTAGGCATAATAGGAAATAAAAAAGCGTATATTTCTCACAATGTCACAATGTTCGTTAGCTATTCAAATTATTGAAAAGATACGTGGTGTAAACCTCAAAACTGCGACGCAGGTAAAATGGAACACGTTAAATACCCTGACTATATTTTGATTTATGTGTTTTAACTAATAATAAAATTTGCGCATAAATTATACAGAATGCTATGTTAACAAATGTAGAGCATTTAGATAATAACAGTAATAATTTGATTACTTATATTTCGCGTTGCTTTATTCACATAGGTTACCGGTTTGGGAATATGGTTTGTTTAAATTAGGATAAAATCGAAGCCTAAAGCAAGAATGCATCGAAGAAACTGATGTTTACTTAAAGATCATGTATCAAAATGCAATATGTCATTAACGCTGCATAAATGTACATCAATATATTATGTCTATTCATTCATTCACTTTTGAAAATTTTGTAGACCCTCTATTTAACACGACATACATTTCATCGCAATAGTGAATAGATCAATAGGTATGTTACTCAGATTAAAAAAAATGTGAGCCGACTTAAAAAATAATACAGGAAATAATCAGCTAACATTTAATTTTTACAATACACATTGGCGACATATACTCAGAAATTATAATATGACGTATATTACTATATCACACTAAAGATATAAAAAAACTCGGAACTGTACACACCCACACGTTTCAAAGTCCTCTCGACAAAGAACGCAGCCACAAAGAAGCCGTTGATGATGGTGCCGAGAGTCGCGCAGAGAACCATGAAGATCAGGCGTCCGAGGGTTGGCCATTCCTGGCTCAGGGTCACGGGGGAGAAGACACGGGTGTTGTTGGCCAGGGCGGCTTTCACGACCATCGCGGGCATGGCTTTAAAAAACAAAACACTTTAAACATCCGACTAAGGAAAGCCGATAATTATCTATCTACTAAGAAAATATGAAAATGTATAGTGAATGATAGAAGATGTCTACTTGAAGTGGTAGCGACGTGCAAGTCTAGACTTACTTATACTGGAGCTAATACATTTTAGATGAAATAATGTATAAAGTAAATAACAACTGAGCCAACATATTAAAATACCTATATGTTTATCAAACCATTCAAAATAATTAAACAGAAAGAAGCAACTAAATAAGTTTTACTTCTAGCTGTCTAGCTCCAGTTTAAGTGAATCTATTTGAAATGTTATTATGATCAACAGGTATACTGAAAATGGTGCCTTCAACAAACTGATATGCATTGGGCGGATGCAAATGTATAATAAGACTAAATATTAATTGAACAATACTCTGCTTACAAATAACAAAATACTTTTAACTCGGTTGCCAGAACTTTTTTTACAGCCAAATAATTCAAGCAAGTAACATAGCGTTGGCATAAATAACGTAAAAAATTTACTAATTTTACATGAACCGGTATTTTACAACATTAAACAGTCCATACTTCTTAAAATACATACAAAAATGCCGCGAAAAGGCGTTTAACTAAACTTTTGTAGCGGAAACTTAACTTCAAACTTTTCTTCTACAACATACATTATGAAATTGACAACAGATTTAAACACACCCGAGCTATGGAGTCCACAGGCACCTTGTTGAAAATTCTGTAAGTACCTATCATAAAGCATGAATCATATCCTATATAATTATTAGATTTCAATATTTTCATATTTTCCACGGCACGCCAGTGAAAAGCCATGTATTTGGGATGTAATTTTAGCACTATAGGTCTACGCCCAGACAGATGTCCACATAGGAGACCTCTATATCTACACCTAGGGGTCTACTAAGTGGCCTAGGCAAATGTTGGAAGACAAATCGCAAACAAACTCAGAAACTTAGATTTTGCTAAAACTTCAACTCCTAAAATGTTTTGAATTACTTTTAACTGATCATATATTAAGAAAATGTATATTTTTTATTACAATTTCTTACAGCAAGTTACGAAATTATTTACAATAAGTTTTAAGGTCATGTAGAAAATTTAATTTGGGAGAACTGTTTGCCCTTACAGCACGATAAGGTCTAACTTAGCGTACTGTATAATGCACTCATTGAGGTACAAACATATAGCTAGAGTTGTAAGGTAGGTACGTAATACATAGATGAATTCTAACTGTTCAAGATCTATAAAAATAATATAGACTTAATGCTCTTTTATCGAAGCCTAAAATAGGACGCGACACAAGGATAGGTGACCGCGGAATTATTATATTGTAATTTTACGGTTCATAGCTACTATTTGTTAATTGCCCGAATAAGTTTCTATCGACGTTTACTTTAATTCAGTTGTTTTCGCAAATGACAGGTAATATATAATTAACATTTCGTTTCCATGATATCTTTCTTATCCTTCCGTCTGCCCGTACACCTCTTTAATGTAGCGTCGGCGTGTCATACTTTTTCGAGCATTATCATTATTGCAAAGACTGTCTACCAATCGAAGACAAAATTTGTAAACAAAATAAAAAAGAAAGTTCAAGACATTCTAATCTAAAGCATATCTCGCAAATACTAGACCAAGTAACTGATGCTATAAATAATATATTTTTCATTAAATTATTATGCTACATTTATACCACAAGACCTCCGTCACTTATTTATTCCAAGACACGACTCATGAATACCTGAATATTCACGACATTTCGGACAGTCAATACAATATCTCGGAGTACTCAATGGTTTGCAGGGTAGCTTAACATGTAGTGCAATTTGGAACAATAGGGTCCGATGTGTTAACGCTATCTCTGGGGCATAGTAAATGGAGTAACAATGACATAAGCATGTATTGCTATAGTGTTAGCTACAACGTCTAAGGTGCCAATAAACTATAATACCATCATCACATCGCATACTTTGAATGTCGAACGAGTCACTAAGTCCAAAATAATAAATATACTATTTGTTATAGTATTACATTATACACGAGAACGAGAGAGAACGAGAAATGACCCCACTGCCCCTGATGGTAAGTTGTAGTCCAAATAGAGTGTCGACTGATTTTACATCCTCTCGCCAGTCGTCACAATTATGCTGGCCTGTCTTTAACAAGATATAACAGACTGATCCCGGAGGCCTTGTTGGTTCCAAAACCGGAAAATGTTCATTATCAACATTAAGTTTCCTTTAGTTTAGTTCACTTTAAAAAGATGCTGCCGATCGCATTTTTTTAAATATTCTTGTAAAAGGAATATATAATCAAACAGCCACCACAAAATGGTTTTTTTTTTTCAATAGTTCTTTTAGGATCATACTCAATTAATTAATGTTCAGTAAATGTACAAAAATAGACTTGAACATGACACTATCGTTGGGCAGAATAACATATTTTTTGTACTTGATAAAATCGCTTTTCTCTATAATGTTACTACTTGTTTTATAGAAAAATAATGTATATTGGCAGATTTCGGATTTTGATTATAAATTAGATACACGTAAATGGACAAACGAATCCAAGCTTTGACAAAGCCCACGCCCTCCGCGAATTAAATTGGTACTTCGAGTTCACAATTTAAAAAAATAAATAATAAACAATAGTTTGTAAAACAAAGGTTCCCTATCAAGTTACTTGAAAACAGATTTTTTTGGATGAGTGAAAACACACAGTTTCCGCCGATATCCGATAATACGGCTTAAAATTAAAACAAATTTGTAGTGAAGTGTTCAATGTCAGAACCTGTATGTATATTTTATATAATGAAATTCGTATATAAAGGGCGAGGTTTGGGCATTAGGAAGCTATTAGATATTAACAGAGATGAGATGAATGTTGCTGTCGTCGCCTCACGCCTACACCAGGTAAAGTGACTGTGTAGGGGTTACCAAGAATTTAAAACCGTATTACGTTATGTAAGCTGCATTCAATTTATAAACTGATGTTATACTGAATAATTACAATACAATAAAGTTAATTGGTGTAGCCTTACTTATTAAGGAGGCTTCATTACTATCCAAACAAAAAGTTCATAATTAGTATTTACTGCAAACCATAAATTTTTGCATAAAAAATTTGCTGTGCTAGCCAGTGACTTAGTACAAAGTAACAGTTTCCACCCGATTCAATAGACATAAAATTTGGAAAGAATACTTTTTACATTATCATTGATATAATATTATATTATGTATACACTATACACACTATAGGGCTATAATAGACTATGAGTATAGATATTGATACAATAGAAAATGTTATTTTGGAAACCTTCCTAACATGTAGTACTATGCAAGATAATTAATAATTTAAAGGAAAAATATTAGTAAAAAAATTAAGACATTTGAAATTTTAAAGCATCAATGATTATAATATAGAAGCAATTCAGTATAACAATTATTTACGTAGATACAGTGTTAAGATATGGTTTTCGGTCAATTATAGAGAATAAATGAGACATAAAAAAAAATGATCTTGCTTAGTGATCTTAACAATGCTGCTTTAACTTGAAATTATAGTGAGCTTTTTAGGTTCAGCAATGGACTTCCAAAGACAACATTATAGTTAGTTCTTATCACTATTATTGAGAGCAATTAAGAGAACAATATGCCGGACGGGGTAAATATCAGTCATTACTCACTAATATGTAATACTAGCTTATGCTCGCAGCTTCGCCTGCGTGAAGGAGTTTTACGGGATAAAATTCCCGCTAAAAAATATCCGATTTAATTATATTTATGGCTCACTATTTTAGTCATAGTGGCTTTCACATAAAAGGTAGATATATGCTGTCGTGGGGTTTTATTTAGAACTATTTAAGATAGACAATCCTTAGGTGCATCATCTTTGTCTAACTTCAACGGTTTAGGTAGCGTAAGCCAAGATAGCATTTTTTTATGACTTGATATGTATCGTTATATTATGACCAAATTACACAAAATCATTATAAATTGTAGCCTATGTGTTATTCTGATGTATTACCAATATTACTGTAAAGTTTAGTAGTTTTTTCATGAAAGAGGAACAAACATGCATACATTCATACATCCATCCTCACAAACTTTCGCATTTATAATATTAGTAGGAAATGCTATAGAATACAAAAGGGATAATTATATAATACGCTAACTAACGAAGTCAATCTAAATTATCCAATTTAAAATTTCCCGCGTATAACGCAGCCAAAGACGGGCATAGTTAGCATATATAAAAGTTAAACTTCAATATAAGGTATGCAGATAGGGCGGCCCAGTTTCACTACAAAGGTAATTAAGGATATTAATATCTCAGGGACATGTGTTCTACATTTAATGTAGTGGGGGTTGTTGCCATCCATGAAACCAAGTGTAATAGGATAGATGCCTGTTTGATTTTATGCATTTTTTATATGGAATAGCAAATAATTCGCTCAAGAAAACCTTCCGTCCAAACAGCTACAAAATTATTTAAGAAATACTGCAGTGATTCATATTGTAAATATTGCAAGCCATAAGAGTGGGTGCGTATTGGAGATATCATGCTTTCTCTTTCCCTCGCATGCATCGTATTCCCCGACGACGTCACGTGCCTGTATTTCCAAACTTTTTTGTATCTTGACAAGTGTCAGATAAATTAGGTTGTCTTTTTAATTAGGTTAAAGGGATAAGTATTCCTTTAACCTAATTTAAAAGGAGGTTATAATATATTTATGAAATTTCACCTGATTTTAATCATTCTTCCTGTGTTAAATTTTGTATGCGTTAATATTTAATAAATCTCACTAATCTCACCTCTCACTTATATTATAAATGCGAAAGTTAGTAAAAATGTTTAAATGTTTAAATATTTGTTAGAAATATATAGTAAAACAACTAAACGGATTATAATTTTGATCTCAATATACGTAACATCTCTCGAAAGAAACATATAATAATATTATTATTATAAATGTGAAAGTTTGTGTTAATGTTTGTTAGAAGTAAACGCAGAAATAAGTGAACGGATTTAGATGAGATTTGACATAACGGTAGACCTTGTCCTGGATTAACACATAAAAACTTTATATTCCGATAATTTTCTTCCATGGGAAATAATATAATGTTATAATCTGATTTCGTAAATTGATAGCGTTGGATTCACTATATTAATTCAGGGATTTTTTAACGGGAAAGCTTTAGACGCGGGCGAAACCGGGAGCAACAATTAATCTTAAAGTATATTTTAAATAATCTTCCGCTAATAGTATAGCGAGAGAAAGAAAGAAAGAAGTTTATTGTTGGAACAAAATAAATATTATAAATAACAAAATAAAACAGAAATTCTTCACAACATAAACAATTATTGCATCAACAATGGGCCTTCCATTGTTCCTATTTTCTATTCTATTAACTATTTTCCAGAGAAGCCTTTGTCATAATAGAAAAACGCATCCCTATACAGTACATTTAATAATTTTAGGGGAGGTATCACACAACCCTAGTACACCTAACACACTAACCTACTTATTTTTTTTTATTGAAAATGAATATAAAATTCCCTGTAGAGATACGCTACAAATGTTAGACAAATAACTCATGCACCACACATGTGGATCTCAGCAGCCAAAGCTAATCGCCTTGTATTCATTTAAAATGGCCATGCATAAAAAGCGCTTGATATCTACACACTAAGAGCTGTCTTTTTAGTTCGTAGCTTCCTTCACAGTCAAGCCAAGATCCTTACAGTTAACGTAACGTGTCCAAATTTTATAGTACTCTTTTCCAACTTACTATACAAAATCGGCTACACGATTAATTGTCCCGAATTTGGGCCAACAATATGAATACGTAAATCGGATTGCGGTTTTGCCTCAAACCCGTGACAACTTCGGCCCATTGACGTCACTCAGTTAATCCAAATTGAATTCGCTAAAATTTAAATAGTGCTGTAATTTTAAATGCCTATATATAAACGGTGTCTTAGATAAGACTTTGTGGGTCCCTTTAGACAGGTCCATCTGGAAATCTTAAGGGGAGCAATCAAAATTAGGCTTTGGAAGTCCATTACTAAACATAGGTTCAGCATTGGACTTGTGACAGTGATGATAATTAAGTATTAGTCAACGTTCAGAATAATAAATGATGATAACCGAACCTAGGATAATATGTATACTGTTTGCTCTATTTCGCGCTGCGGAGTCACTGCTCGAAACTTCAGAAAAGAATTAGGTAGGTACTTTTTTATTTAATGTGCCACATACGGCAATGTTTTCGTTACTCGATTTTTTCCTGTAGTTCTTAAGTTTTTTTAATCAATCGACTCTACTATAGGTACTTTTAAACACGGATATTTAGAAAGTAACAATTGTTATGGTGCAATCATGATATAATGTAAATCAAACCTAAGTAGTGACATCTTGTGGAATCTTTTTGAACTAAATTTTGGAGCGTGTAACAATGAGGGTGATTACTGTAAATTCTCGAAGATGGCAGTGATTACAAGAATGGTAATTATAGTTTGTTATAACAAATAATGACGATGATACTACATTGTGAAGTTACGGCATGCGAGATAACAGTAGTATGATAGTATTGATGTAGTGAAAATATGATAGATTTTATAAAAGCGATAATGACTACGATAGGCAATGGACTATGATGGTTCATGCAAAATTTAAAATTAACATTGTAACTCCATTCCGGATAACATTTGATATATTTTTTTATCATTAGTTTTGACTTCAAAACATGTTTCGTCCACTTTAAGAAATGTATGTACTCTACCCTGAATAAAAAGCGTATGCGATTTCAACATTATGGTTGATAGGAAAAATGTAAAATAACAAAATCATTAAAGATATTTTTAATAAAACCAGATTGTTTTTACCACATGAATAACACCACACATTTATAAAGGCATTAAAAATGTACCTACTTTTTACATAGCGAACTGGGTAGTATGCATTCATATTGACATTACATTATAACAGAAGTTCAAAAATGTCATTATTTTAAATCAAATCTCAAGTACTATTTTATATTAAGACCAGCAAAATTACAGTGGCTCCCAGCACTAAACGCCATCTGGCGGGTTATATTTTCCTTGTAAGAGTAGAGATGAGTTAATCTTAAATGATTTTAACATTAATCCATCGAACGTAGCTTGTTCCGTCAACCAATACGCTTCTGTTTCTGGATTTTATATCCAAATATCAACGTAGCTTTTAATAAGCGTGAGCGACAATTGATGAAGAGCGCTGCTGAATGTTCAGAGTTACAACAATTATTGTACCCTGTTTTTATGGAACTTATTTAAAAAAACACATAATATTCACGTAGGTCTCAGAACAAGAACAAGCAGTAGGTTCCCAAAATTAAACATTTATAACCGTAAAGAAAATAGTTTATAAGCAAAAAAGTTTAATTATAAGTACTTATTTAATCAGATTTTGATTCTATTAGAAATCGCACTAAGAAAATATAACAAGTATGGAAATATTAAATATAATAAACGATAAGGGTATAACTATATACTGATATGACATTTTAATGTTTTAAATTTACGTTTTTCAACATGGCGGCAATGTGTTCTGATTTTAGCCATGTTTATTAAGATCTTTGTCGACCTTAACCTTCATTGAAGGGACTGTTCGCGACAGCATTCACTTCGTTTAGTAGTGAATACGTTGGAAGCTGTGACCTGTGAGGATTACCGGATTTGTCGACCGACTAGTCGCTCGAGATCACGACATTACCCACACTAATGAGTTATGGAGGGACAATGTTATAATTGAATTCACAATTCTATAGAATTGCTAATGTTCTGGCTTCGCTGCGTAATTAAAAAAAATCTATTTTGTTCTAACATTATAATATGTAACAATAAAATAATGCTAGGTTCCTACTATTCTAATGAGCAATCTAAAACGAAGATAGTTCCTGAAAAGCTTTAATCATTTTATTCAACAAGACTTCTTTATAACTCTGAGAACTTGCACTCAAATAATTAAACCACTTAATTGAATTCGTAGCTACGAAAACTATATTTTAATTTCAACAACATTTTTATTAATTTAACTCTAATGAGTCAAGAATTAAATACTAGTACGTTTGTTTAGGAATATGTTAGTCACATAAAATGTAGGTTTTATTATCGGAATAAATCTGAAATACATTTACATCGTCCCACATTTCCGCTCTAATTTTATTATAATAATGTAACTTTTAAGTTCTGTAGTAATTAAATATAATTATCTTAATATAAGAGGAATTTTACTAACAGTAACAAGCAGGTCCTTCTTTGCAAGATGCATTACATGGAATTATGGATCTAATACGCATTTTCTATCAATGTCTAGACATTATGCATTATATATAATTATCATTTAAAAACAAGTCAAATAATGTTTATCAATTTCTTGCTATTCGCGAATACAAATGCAAAAGCTTGCGTAAGCTTCTCAAATGCATAATAGAAGTAAACACTATAAGTATAATATGATGAATATACAAAATACCCCACGACCTTCCATGAAAAATACAAATATTCGATTATAAAAGGGAGAGTTAGCTGTGATATGACGTCATACTAGTAATGAACCTAAAGGAATGAGGACACATCAAGGGGAAACTCGAAGGGAACCTATTCGAAACCATAGCTCATGCTTGATTATAGTTGTGTAACATCAATTCTGTTTACTAACACTAGCTCAATTTTACTTTTAATTCGAAACAACTAAATAATTAGCATATTTTACTATCGTTATACAAACACTTGCAGCATAATTACAAAGATGATTATATATGGTTAGTCTTAATTAACAAAGCCTACTAACAACGAAAATCACGGGATAATTGATGAGTGTCATCCCGCATGAAGCGAAGTTGACAAACATGTCACACTGCGCATCGTATGTTACTAAATCAACATCAGAATTGATGGTATATTGCAAATCTGTTAAACTAATCGCATGGCCATTTAATTGTCAATTGTCTTTGACTAAAATGGTATATACATAGTAACAACAATTGTATATTATTAAAAACAGCGCATAAACTTATCAGTTATTACATTGCCTTCTCTAACTATAACCACTCGCAAGCTTTAGCCTCGTTGCAACTACTTTGGACTAGAGCAATAAAAATTAGATTCGAAAAAATATTTTATTCACTTACTAGTAGTAAAGAAAAGTCTTATTGCCAGCTGACATGTGATTATATTATATATATTACACGCTCGGTTAAAAGGAGCGAACGGGCTGAGAACAAACCCCTCCGAGACCGAGTGAAATAAATCTAATAGAAAATTCTGTCATGATTTGACGATTTCTGAAGCAACTTCACGATCGATACATCGAGGACGGCTATGTTTTTATTCGAAGTAAATATCATGAAAGAAAAATGTCCAACCCATTTTTGATTTGTTACTCCAGTTGCACCTTGATTGGATTGCACGCGGGTATTGGATGATGTGGCGTCAGAATAATTAAGCCATCCCTGGATTCCAAAATGGGTTAACAGTTATTAGCTGATGCTTAATTTAAATGTAACTGGCTCATTGTTTCCCGTACAGTCTCAAACTGGAGGGCGCTAAATACTCACACATATCGTAATCACAATGCTGCCCTATGTACAAATTGAATTGGCAATTTTAAAAGTGTTAGAATACTTATTAATACTAAATGATTTATTTTCTTTAACATAGATTTCATTACATTCGCAATAGCGCAGCTTTAATAAAAAAAAAACCTTATAATATTTCTCTATGCCGCTAGTCTATCTAGTGATGGGATGATAGCAAATATAAAAATATAAATAGATTTTAATAAATCGCTTTTGCATATGTATTCGCGTTCGCAATAGTATTAGCAATGTATTTAGAAATTTCTAATTTTAATTAACAGTGATAATTTGACTATAACATATTTTTTACCGCCTGATAATGAATTATGCAATTGGATCCTTTAATCATAGCACCTTTAAGCTCAGCGAAGCACAAAGATATACAACAAACATCACTGAATATCGTATTCTGTTTACATTTGAAACGTGTCATAATCAATTTCAATGGGATTTACTATAACGAATTGATCGATTGTATTCCACGTGAACAAACTTTAAAGAAATATCAATGGAAGCAAAACTTTAATACGTTTGTTTTCAAAACTAACGGTGAATAGAAATCGTCTATTCGGAAGATTCAATCTAATCATTGTTGTAACTTAGAAGTTGTTCGTACAATTTTAAATTCTCTCTTACAAGTTGCACATGTTATGTAAATAACATTTTTCTTGGATCCTTTGAAAATTCTTTACGATTATAATATTTCCTTCCATGGCATTAAAATTTCTTAAGGTGGACTAATACATTTAAATTGTATATGATGGTGATCATGCATAATTATAATGATCGCGATAGTCATAGTAATGAATGTGATGCTAATGGTGCAGACGATGGTAAAATGGTGACCGTGGTAGTTTGATGTACTACGATGATGGCGATGTTTATGATGCCGCTAATAATGGTTATGGTAGTGATAATGAGCATGATGATGCTGGTGATGAAGGTAATGGTGGTAATAATGATCATGAAGGTACTTGTGAGGATGATCATGGCGGTGATAATGATCGTGATGGTACTGGTGATGATGGTCATGGTGGCAATAATGATCATGAAGGTACTTGTGAGGATACTCATAGCGGTGATAATGATCGTGATGGTACTAGTGATGATCGTCATGGTGGTGATAATGATCATGAAGGTGCTTATGAGGATGGTCATGGCGGTGATAATTATCATGATGGTACTAGTGATAATGATCATGATAGTACTGGTGATAATGAAAGAAAGAAAGAAAGAAAGAAAGAAAGAAAATATTTATTTGTAACAAGCAAAATTACATAATAATTACAAGTTTAATACATTTAAATCTATTTGCTCGTCACAAAAGCGAACCCAGCTCAGCATATGCTGATAAAAAAACCAGCGCTGATCTTCCGTTGGGCCGTTTCGTGATGTCACGGGCGCCAAAGGCATAAAAAAAATAACAAAACTAAAAGTACAAAACTAAAACTGCACCAAAATGCATGGGGGAATGAGTAGACATCCAGATCACAAAGGTAAGTAAATAAATTTTTGTACCGATTAAGTTATAATTGAAATTAAATTAAGTTAAATTAAATTAAAAGATAACGAAGCACGCGCAGGACGCAACGGCGCGGCCGCTAATAGCGGCCCGCTATGCTATCTAAGGTATGTATGTAGTATGTACGCATCGCGAGCGCACCATTACATCCGCGCCCCCTCAGCGCTTCCCCTCTGGGCCGCGCCGCCGCGCCGCGACGTTGCCACTTGCCAGTCGAGCGGGCTTTTCATGCGTACGCTCATGTCACTTCGTCAAAGCGACTCGCGCGCAAACCCGCATTTGATTTTTTTTTTCATTTCCGAGGTGTATTGGTTAATTATAATAGGTGTATGTAAGTTATAATTATATAAATAAATATTAATGAAATAAATACTAAGGTAGAAGTTTAAATGATAATTTATTTATATTTTATATTATATGGCGCTAGTATCATGTCTCAATCGCTCCTGAGCTAATGATTATGATAGTACTGGTGATGATGATCGTGGTGGCGATAATGATCGTGACGGTACTGGTGAAGATAGTAATGATGGTGATAATGTTCGTGATGGTGCATACGATGACGATTATATATATATTATAATTAGTAGGTTGAGTACGTAAAAATAAAAAATAAATGCATCACGCAGGTAGCGGATTATAAAAACTAAGCTAAAATAAAATAGTTTTCGGGAATGCTGGAAAAACATAATAAGTCGGACAGATGGAAGAAGAATTATAATTACGCCTTATTTACGGTTTAATTACTAAACATACACAAGTTTGTAAAAAATATAATTATTTATCCTCATAGTATGAACATACTATTTTAATACATAATTTGTATTCGTTTTAGTAACAAAAACATGTTTCTAAAAATAATAAATAATGATAGAATTTGTATGGCATTAAAATAGCAAGAATACAGTAAAATTATTTCATATTTCATTACGCCTAAAGCTGTCAAGCTACTGGCGGCTATCCCGATAGCCGACATTTCACGCGCGTGACCATCTGTCAGGCGGGCGAGTCCAACCACAGAACAATAACTAAAGCCATAGCCATGCTAAAATCACTACATAATACATTGACGGTAGAAAACGGATTATCGTTACTCGGAAATTAGCCAAAATGAGTTATTATTATGTTAATGATAAGAAAAAAAGCCGCGTCGAAAGGTCTATGTCCCGTTTTACTACGACAAACAATATGATCCAACATAGATTTTTTACTCTTCATAAAAATATTTTTGTAAATAGAGAAAAAATACTTACTACAATACGTCCAGCGTAAAAATTTGTTTCAACATAATTTTTCTGACGCGGGAATAAATTTTAGGAGATACATTGCTGTCTTTTTCTGTACGGCTAACTTTAATTTCTGTAAGGCTTGACAAATTCAGCGGTTCTTTTGTAACCTATCAAAACCATTAGTTTACTCTTCTAATTAATACATGTTTTTGTTATTTAACTGTTTAGGGTTTTTTATATGCTGTTGCATGAATTTAGGTAGATAAATTATCTTTTGTTATTGTTAATTATTACTTTTATGTACAGGTGACAAAATCTATACTGTTAAAATTTTGACGATTAATTGTAAATTGAGTTCAAAATACTTACTTTATAAGCGCTAATCAGGCGACGTCGCACTGTGTTACCTCACTGACTGATTTTGAGCAAGTTTATTATTATTCTTATTTTTCTTTTACCTATTTTGTGTTAAGTGGTTTTAGGTGGCTAGACGTCAACGACGGATGGAAGAGTTCACGTCAAATATATCAACAGATGATAGGACGAACAGATTTAAAGATATTTATAAATTAATATACAAATACATAAATTGTATACGAATTAGTAGACAAAAAAGCAATTGCTCTAGAAATTTATTAAGAAGAGGGAGACTGTTTGTGAAATAAGTTATGACAAAAAGTACTATTAGCTTTATATTTTATAAAACTAGAGTGAATTTATATTAGAATAGCTTTTACTCGTGGCGTTACTTGTATGAAAAGGCTTTTTCGAGAAAATGTCCCAGAATATAATGCCTATGTTGTTCCCAGAGTTTCAAACTATGTCTATACAAATTTTATCGAATTCTTTTGGGTGGTTTTTGTTTATAGTGTTCAGACAGGCCGACAGATGCGGTAGGAGACTTTGTTTTATAATATATTTTTACAACTTTTTTAGAGCAACAATTTAGTCATACACGACTTTTGCGTAACTTTAACCGTTTACGTAGCGAACGCAACGAAACTCAAAAGAAATAAATATTCCCCGTTTTCGCAACATACTATTGCTCTAACTGTTGGTCATAGTCTTCCTCGATAAACGGGCTATCCGACACTAAAAGAATTTTTCAATTTGATCCAGTAGTTCCTGAAATTACTGGAGTTCAAAAAACTACAAACAAACTCATCGGCTTTATGAAATACTACAGATAGATATTTTTTATTTTATTTTATTAATTTGGGACAAAAAAACATTGTAAAAAATATAAAAGTAAGATTATGTAATCTTACTATACATATGTATGTATGAGATATATCGGAGAGTGATTAGACATTTGGCTTTATATAAAAAAAAATTAGTTCATAACGCTTTTAAGACGTGAAAATTAGGGAGAATCTAAAAAAATACAATCATGTTTTTTAGTATATTTATTTAATTTTTTACTTTCTTAGTTTAATAAATGCGTTTTTACTAAAAGATACGGCATTTTATTCTTACAAATACTATACTGATTTTATTTATGTTTTTTTTTTTTTTTAATACTATGCGTGGATTAAATTATATGAAGGAAAATGGCTTTGAGGCACATTTTGCATACTCAAGATACAGCAGGTGCGTCACATCAAAATTTAT
Source organism: Manduca sexta (assembly GCF_014839805.1). Taxonomy (NCBI): domain Eukaryota; kingdom Metazoa; phylum Arthropoda; class Insecta; order Lepidoptera; family Sphingidae; genus Manduca; species Manduca sexta. Next base: position 16,158,542 of record NC_051141.1, read on the forward strand.
TTTTATTTATTTTAGTCATATATTTCACTTTACAGATAGAATATTTCGGTTGCTAAATATTAAAACATCAACTGATGTGACTAGAATAAAATCAATGAAGTAGTAACTTTAGGGTATTCTAGTTAACCCTGACAAAAACGGTTTAGATTAATAGTAATATATTTGGAATACGACAAAATCACATTCTTCTATAGATACATATTATATTATTAATAATATATTCTATTATATTATATATTATATTATTATATTATATATTGATTTTTAAACAAAAATACTTAACAAATTACTTACGACTGAATCAAAAAAATTGCATTGTTAAAATCTCCTGAATCAGTTTCAGAGAAAAATTATGTGTTTTAGGTTTTGAATAAACACCAATTAATCTTTCGAAATAAAAATGCCTCAAACAAATTTTAATGTGATTAACTTCTTCTGTGTCCAATTGCACATTGTAACGCAATGTATCCATACATTTTTCAAATTATCGTCTTTCCGGAATCTAAAATATAATCTACAGTATTCTCAACGCTGTCGATTAATACAATTTGTCACATCCCTACAATAATTTAATTTATTAAAATTCAACTATTTTTCGGACTTTTTCGCGGTTTTACTATTTTAGTTTTCTTCCGACGTTTCGAAGACTTTGCATAAGAGGGTGTAAGAGGTCCTGGTATCTGGAATTTTTTTGTTGGATGAGTGCCTCCCGATGGAGGAATCGATATTCCTTATAGCATATACCTCTTTACATGTTGCAGCCTTACCTAATATAGATAGTTAAATATGTGCTCCCCAATTTACAAGTTTCTCAAGGAATCCTCAACTACATTGATGATTGCTTACAACCTACACACTTGCGGGTAAAAGTTCAACGAATCCAAGAACACCAAATAACTTACACTAGTTTTCCACAATCCGCTAGTTCTCCTAGCTCGATATTCGAACTTTATTCAAGTGCATCTTAAAACGATCCCACCTTGGGTTCAATCGGAAAAATTCGGTTTTCACACTCTTAGTAGTCGACATTCAATAAAACTCAAATATCCAACCAAATGTTCATGCTACGCTGACGGTTACCACCTGTTCCTGTATTTTATTTACGATTCTATTTGTTATTTTTTTTTTATTTGGGGATTTTGAAGACAAATAATAATAATAATATGGTTATATTAATTAATGAAAATAAAAAAATGTAACCCACATGCAGCAAAATTTTAATTTGCGTAACAGACTATGATAGGTAGCCGAGAAACATATCATCGAAGGGATCAGTAGCGAAGATTACAAACAAAATTTATTGTACTTGCTCATCGTTTACGATCGCTTGCAGTCGAAGAAAGCGGAAGTTTGCGGTTAGCTTATATAAAATTCCCTACAAACGGTCAAAACAATTACTAAAAAACGTTATGTGGAGTAAATTAATAATTTGTTAAAGGTGCTTGTGATTCTGCATCGTTATCAATTCGAGTGAATACTTCAATGCAACGCCATAATCGGCAATCGGCATGCATCAACGCTTGCTCGATCCCCATTATGTGAATCAATACTCTTGTTTTAATTTATTAAACTTTAATATTTTGTGGTTAAGATTTATATTTCTGTCATAACAGATAATAAAGTATATAGAAATAATATATATATTTTTTTATTACCCATTAGAACAATTTTGGAGTTGAAAGTTGTATGATTTTTATTTAACACGGAGAACAAAATGTTTACCTTACATTTTGTGTTTTTATTACATGGTATGTAATGAGTACGAGAAAGTGAGTATGAGTACCTACGAGATTAGCATATTTTGAAACGAGAAAATTTTGGAAAATATACATTCCAAGTAATTACCGAGTTACATTCTCGCCTACATATCCTATTTTATTGATATTTGATTGTAAGCGCTTTTATAATTTGGCCGTTTTTTTTCACAAAACGTATTTGATCAATTATTATGATACAATAGTAGATAACAATTTATAAATGTGTAATCTACACAGTACATTTTAAATACGACTTTTTTAAATGGCTAAATATGTTTTTACCTGAAATTTTCTTCTCTTCTTCAGTTGGATTAATTCACTGTGCAAATTGTTAGAACATCTAATAATTACAGATCTTAGTTGACTCTCTCCTGCTTTCCTGGGACTTCCAGAACCACCAAAACCTAGTGTAGCTATATTGTTTATATTCAAAAAACTACATAGATAGTATAAGTGTACTATTTCTTTTATCTATTTCGATGTCTAATGTTTTAGTTTCCACATACATGACCTCTCCCTCAGTCGCTTTAATCGTTTCATTAAAGACGTCGGTTAATTGAAATTCCGTAGTAAATAAGACGTGAACGACGCCGCTTTACAACTTGATCTTGACCTAACTTACGACATCTATCAATGACCGCGTTAGACCTGTAAACTCGAGCAGTATATCCGAAGCTTTATTAGAACTTTGTTAGTTTCGTAATAAACTATTTTCTGGCGAATTGTGTCTTTTCTTCGGAATTTGTGCATAATATCAAACTCTGCCTCCCTTCAAGTTTAAATTTGGAACGTGTTTTTTCGGAGAAAGTAAAAAAATAGCGTAACCATAACAATATCGGATACTAAAAAGTTGTTGATGTAAAATTGCGCTCGGGCAAATCATCCTTTTTTAATTTATAAGATTTAAGGTCGATATTTGCTTGCCGTTCTGGTTTACCTTTGTTTTATTTATCACCGTGTTTTATAGGACTGACGCATGGCCAGCTAATTATCAACTTGGTCATAGCCTACATTGAACAACATTAGAATTTCATAATAACAAATGCATAGAAATTTCGCAATCTGTCCGACGTTGACATAGTCTCTAGAACGAAACTTGAGAGGTCACAGCCCTCTAAAATGGATTTAGGAGCGGACATAATCCAGAAGGACCAATGACCTAAATATTGAGTTCGGATTTTGACTGCATTAGGACCCTCCAATGGTTTGTATGCGGATGTAGATAGGCCATGAGTTTCACATACCATGATTAGAGTACATTACTTTGTATTAGCGATTGAGCATTATTTATTTCGTAAATTTTTCACAAGCTCATAATTTACAAAGATTTAATGAATAGATTTCACAATCTGAATGAAATTTTTTAAATTTATCTCTATATACTTTTCAAATCAATTTATTTATGTTCATTAAATTAGGTGAAATATTATTTCATTTTATTTCATTGTTTCCGAAGACAGCCGTTAGAAATAAACTGAATACAGCAGAATAACAACTTTACTACCGTTGAAATAAACAAAGATGCTGAGTTAAATTGAGATGTATGAGATCAAAGAAACTAGAATATCTTCGCAGTAAACGTTGATATCCATGTGGCATTTGAAAATTTCATACGTTATTTTTAGAGTTTTTTGTGTTTTATATAGATTATTCATTTATGGGGATAATATTATAAATCTCTAAAACAGTTCCGGTGAAAGTGATTTTTACTGCATTATAACTACCGGAAGCACTTATAAGTGTCTTTATAAAAATATGAAGTTTCGGTAAATACAAGCGGCGGTTCGAGTGAAGAGTAGCGTCCTAAAAACTTAGTAATCAGGTTGTGAAGCTATTCAGATTATAATTTCTGTTACAACACAAATTTCAAGTTCCAATTTATTATTAACTATCTCTTAAAAGCGACAATTTTACTAGTCAAGTAAATACAATAGAAGGCAGACGTTTGCTGAACGGAAGCAACCAGCTTTTACCAGCAAGAAGGAAATAAAACTAAATAAACTTGACCGAATGGAAAAAAAGTTTCATGTGTTAATTCTATACTAATGGGTCATTAGTCTGTCCCAAAATATTGAGTGAAGAGTGATAGTATTGTCGCAATAATATTGAAGTATTTTTAGAATACAACACTGATAAATTCAAAATAAGACGCAAGAGGATGTTAAATATATAACTTATTTTAAAATCGCGTTTATATTCCAGAAAGGCTTATAGAAATCACTAATTTATCAGCTAATCTTCTTTCTTTTGTTTCATTATTAATTTTATATTTCAATTAATTATTTTTTGCGACTGAGTAATAATTCCTACATTTAATTACCTTCTTTAATGAAAGAAGATTCAAAATCAAGTAAACATCGTAATAATGGTAGAGCCGGTAGTATCTTTTCTCTAAGTTTAAGGACATGTCCACATTGTTCGATAAGTGTTAAAAGCCTCGTTGCCAACTTTTGCCACAAAACGCGCGTATCCAAGTGGTTATTACCTATACCTTTTTATTTTATTGACTCTAATTTTAAATATATAGCTGCAGAAATCCTATGTTTTTTTTCTTTATCTAAACTTGTATAGTAATATGAGATAAATAATTATTGGTTGCTACTAGAATTGTATATAATTACAATGTAATATAAGGATCATTTAAGTTCTGACGGCATTTAAAATTCGAGTCGTACTATCGCGCGTTCATACTCTTCCAAAAAAACGATAAAAAACTAACTAACTGTACCTAGAAACATTGATAATGGAAAAAACAAAAACCATAAATTATACTGAAACTATAAATTTGGTATTTTGTAATATTTGAACACTCATAAGTAGCGACGTGAATGACACGTAAGGTCCTGCAAAGGTCTATTTATTATAAAAAAAATATTGGTCTGATTTAGTAGGATGGGCTTCTCATTGTCTCTGTACATAAATATTTACTGTATTCTTTACTTTTTATGTAGTTTAGTTAGCATTAACTGATTTGTTTACTTGTATTTTACGTAATATCAATTCTTTTAAATAAAATTGGATCTCTTTTCCTCATTTTTCATTGATAAATGATATCATATTATTATCTTCGAGTTTTAAAATGTTACGTCCAAATAGGTTTAATTTTCAGCTAAAGATGACTGACAGTAATGAGCATTCCTATTTTAAGTTTTTTTTTTGTTTTATATGAGACTACTGCTTTATTTTTAATACATACCAAAGCCATTAAATGACTTTAATCCAGTTATTAACTTATAATAAATATGAGTTAAAATATTTAGTCGACTGTATATTTCATGTGCCGTCGGCACTGGACATTCCTTTTTTAAAATTTATTTTTTATGTAAGACTACTGCCTTGATTCTTTATTGATGGCAAAGCCATTAAATAACTTTTTATATTTTTATCCGATTATTAAGACTTGTAAATGAATTCATGGACTTTATATTTTTTGAGGCGTCGGCAATGAGAATAGGTATTTAAAAGTTTTGTTTTAATATGAGACTATCGTTTTAATTTTTCAATTGATACTAAAGCCATTGAGAGCCTTTTTTTATTTTAATCCAGTTATTAAGTTATTATAATTAACATGACTTAAAATTAATGCGCTGAATTTATATTTCTTATTGCCGTCGGCAATAGCCATTCCTCTTTTAAGATTTATTTTTTTATATGAGACTACTGCCTTGATTTTTTTATTGATAGTAAAACCATTTAATAGCTTTTTATATTTTTATCCAATTATTAAGAGTTGTAAATGAATTCGCCGACTTTATATTGTGCCGTCGGCAATGAGAATTCGTATTTAAATTTTTTATTTAAATATGAGACTATTAATTGTTTTAATTTTTTAATTGATACTAAAGCCATTGAATGTCCTTTTTAAATTTGAATCTGTTATTAAGTTATAATAATTAATAATATGATTTAAAAGGAATGCGCCGACTTCATATTTCTTATGCCGTCGGCAATAAGCATTCTTATTTTAAGATTTATTTTTTTATATGAGACCACTGTTTTAATTTTTTTATTGATTGTCAAACCATTAAATAGCTTTTTATATTTTATCCAATTATTAAAAGTTGTAAATGAATTCGCCGACTTTATATTGTGCCGTCGGCAATGAGAATTCCTATTTAAAATTTTTATTTAAATATGAGACTATTAATTGTTTTAATTTTTTAATTGATAATAATGCCATTGAATTATTTTTTTAAATTTTAATCCGATTATTAAGTTATAATAATTAATATGCTTTAAAATGAATGCGCCGATGTAATGGCAGTAAGCATTCTTATTTTAAGTTTTTTTTTTTATATGAGACTACTGATTTTATTTTTTATTGGTAGTAAAGCCTTATATACCTTTTTAATTTTTTATCCGCTTATTAAATTATAATAAATACAACTTAATATGAATTCGCCTATTTTACATTTCTTGTGCCGTCGACATTACAATTTTGTATTTCACATAATATGAAAATTGCTGGCGGCTCATTAATGCCCTTTTCCTAATTTTACTCCTTTTATGAAGTTATAATATATTTGATTCGTAAAATTTATTCTATTTTATTATTTTGTATATTTATCGTCTGTTTTTAATTGTTATGGTTATTTATATTTTTTTTATCTAATATGTGTCTGTGATATGTAAATTACTGTAATAACTTATCAGGCAGGTAGGACCTACATGGACCGTCGGACCGTCGCGTTCGCGTATTTGTTTTAATGCGAAATATTTCTGGTAAAAATACGGTTTTACTCTTTTATATTAAAACTATTTAATATTGATTATTTTTATGCAATACTCCAAGTGTTAATAATTTAATAAAAGTTAATATTATTTTTAAAACAAATAATAGTTTTCATTTACATTTGTCCAACGTAATAAAGTCGGCGGTAGATCAGCAAACATCTAACGTAGATATTTTAATATTAAGAAATATTCCAGGATATTTAACATTAGAAATTTTTTGTTGAGCCTGTGCAAAAAATGTATCAAAAAACAATGAAATACAATTTGAAGCAATGATCGGGCCGATGTGAGCGCTGAAATGAAACAGACACGAGACGATATGAATATAATGGATGAAACGTGAATTTTCATATTAAAAACAAATTAACACAAGATTTTATTGTATTAACAACACATAACTTTCGTTTAAAATTATAAAATTACTTCGCGACCCGCCAAACGCCGATCGTAACATCGACAAAGAAGTTTAACTTTTACAAACTTGAATTATCAAAGCGCGAATTTTAAAATCCAGAAACTATCGCGAAAAGCGCTTTAAAAATTATGAAAACACTTTCTCTATACTTTTTACGTTAAATAATTAAAATATTTACTTGTAAAATTCACGTTTCACTAGCACAAACTTACCTTTTTTGCATCAAACTTACCTTCGAATCGGCTTCCGGCAGGCGTTCGAAGTGCGAATAGGACTTTTAAACAGGATAAACTCCTGTTGGCAAATAGCAAACTTTAGTTTTGACCACCAAACGACCAAAACTGATCAGTAAAATTATTAAGTGAATTTAAAGGACTTGAAAATTTTTCAAAGTTAGAGACTTCACGGAACGTTTGCTTGTAGCAGATGCAGCGCGTGTGCTCGCCTCTACCGCCTTAGTAATAATACAAAATAATTGTAGGGTTACAGCGGTGGCTGTTGCTAGGCGTGGTGGGGTGTGGGGGCGATGCGCGTAGGGGATGGAATAACCTCTGCGCAGTATCTTGGGCGAATTTCGTGCCTGTTCCAGCGACTCGGCGACGCGAAGGCGGCACGGTGACGCAATTCTTACTCGCATGTACTTTAGATTTGTTCAGACTTGTTGCGTTATGAGTTTCATGCATTAAAAACGCTTTATAATTTAGTTTATATTGAAAACAATTAGAATTAACTTTTTATTCGGATAAGAAGTTAATAAAATGTTACGGTTAAAAATTTCAGTAGGAAAAGGGTTGTTTGAAACTGTTTCTTCCTTTACACGAGTTTCTTCCATGAAAGTTTTATAACAAGGAACTAACTTCTTCCAGTTTGAAACTTCGTGGCCAGCTTGCCTTATTTTAGTACTCCTTTGACAATATTTATGTTTTACATTCATAATATATTGATTGTAATTTTCTTATTACTTTGTCGGACTGAACGATTGTTAACTTTGTTAACTTGAGTTAGAGTGAGAGTGAGATTTGAGTTAATTTATATACGATTAAAATGTATCGCATGGGGTGTATGCGTGGAACTAAACTAATATTTACATTTTGGCCAATTTATTAGGAATAAAATAGAATAACAAGATGAAATAATCTTTAAAAAAGTTAATATTAGTTTAAATATTAATACCTCGAAAATAAAACAAAATGTAATAATGCCTAATACTTAAATAACATAGACTTATGTTCCTATGGTTTGTGAATGGCAAAGATAATGTCGAAAATAGATCAATGCTATATCTATCTTGAAGACAAATCTACTTCTTTACAAGTGAAACTTTAACAATTAATAAGTTGTTAACGACTGTCTCGGTGGCGTAATTGTGTTGCATGCGCGGAACGGCAGCGCTCTGAGTTCGAATCCCGAGTCGGGCAAAGTCATATTTGGATTTATCTGCTCAGTGTCAGTTGTCAGAGGCTGAAATTTGTGCCCGATATGGTGATAGGCTCGCCCCCTATCCCATCATGGGAAGGAACATACGTGGCGAAAAGTGAGTGCTCTGGTTGCGCCTCTGCGTACCCCTTCGGGGATAATTGTGTGTTTGTTTTTTTTTATGTTGTTTTTTATTTACTTATGTGTTTGCTTTGTTTGTTAATAATGTAAGGGTTTATCAAGGTCTAATAAAAGAAGTGCTACAAGGTGGACGGTGTTCTTAGCATCCGTGATCAGCGCTTTAATGGCTTTTTGAAAGTTAGATAAAGCGAACACTAACTTCGTGCTGTCCACAATGATTTATAAGGTGTGTTTCGGTAAAATGGGACGCTTTTTTAATAGTGTTTGCGATTATTTTTCCAACATTCTATAGGAATTATCATCATACATCATTAATTTGGCTAGAACTTATTAAATATAGTACATTTTGTATATTGTTTTTCCTTGAAAATAACATTGGTTACGAGGATTTAAATTTGTATCCTACTTTTAGACATGTGCGGGAAAGATAAGGCCTTTAGAAGTATAGTTCGGAGTACATTAAGACCAAAAAAAATATAGTGTTTTTAAAGTCTCTGGAAGTAGTATTTGCGGGTCATTGTGGCAATTTATTACAAGTCAAAATATTGAACAAATTTATCAGAATAATTTTAGAAGCTAAGTTTGTTTTTAAAAAAAAATATAAAATTCATTCATTCACAAGTAACACTGTAAATTTATGGCATTAGTATGCATACGAGCAAGCAGCCCGCCTGCCAGTAAGCAATGTTCATCGCCTATGGATTTAAACACTGCCAGAGGCACTGTCGGTGTCTACGGGGAGGTGAGCACTCTTTTTAAACCTCCTTTAAAGAAGGATAAGTCACAGCTCGGGAAACACCTATGCGGGGAGTCCGTAGCAAAGATTGCAAGTGCGCCTCCAAATAGTTATAGTACAGAGTCAATGTAGGAACGAACCTCACTGCGATGTCGAGTGCAATGGTATAATGATGATGCCCTATAATCGACAGTTCCTCAGAGCACTCGCAGTGGATGAGGCGGTAGAATACAGATCCGATTTACTTTCCTAAATATTCTTACCCGAAATTACCTATATTATAATACATTAGATACAATAAAACAATATTGTTCCGACAAAGGACTAGTGTGTATAATAAATAATATCAGCCCTGTATAAAATACTGTTCGACTGCTACGCCTTCTCTATCACTGAGAGGGATTAGGCCTTGGTCCACTACGCTGGCCTAGCGCGGATTGATAATCTTCGCACACCCTCAAATTTCCTATCGATAACTTCTCAGGTATGCACTGTGCAGGTTTCCTCACGGTGTTTTTCTTCACCGTTAAAGCAAGCGATAATTCACATAGAATACACACATAATTTTAAGAAAGTCAGAGGTGTATGCCTTTGGGATTTGAACCTGCGGACATTCGACTAGGCAGTCCGTTCCACATCCAAATAGGCTATCGCCGCTAGGTATTACTTAGAACTAGTCTATAAATGTGCCAAAATTCATTCAAATCTGTTAAGCGATTTATCCCTTTAATATCTTTATAACATTTCGCATTGCATGCGTTCAAACTCATGTATTGCGGATGGCATTCAATGATAAAACTAAAGACATTAAATTAGATAGTTATATATCAGACTTCAGGGCCAAATTTTTGCTCCAAAAGATACTAATTGGTAATTTGTCGTTGGTAATAAGTCGCTGTCTTATTTGAAATGTCCGTATGACAATATGTCGCAGCGTCCTTAAATATGAATACAAAAATAATATATAGGTATTTACACAAAATATGCTAATAATCGGATTAAAAAGTGCAAATCATGATATGGAAAATATGAATGATGTATGTAACCTTAGAACTCTTTGGATAAAACATTTAAAAGCTGTTTCATACGAATCGTGGTAAAGCGTTTCAGAGACGTCGCGCTCTCAATGTTGCCATATATGTCCCTATATAACACACTAATCACTAGTTATTTATTATTCGATATTGTTTAGCTGTATTTTTAATCAATTTTATGTAAACATATTTTACTAACTGACCATACAAACGTTGTCCTGTCTTATTTATGAATATTGGCATAATTAATAAAAAAATAATATTGTTTATAAATATACTCCTTTATTCATAGATGTTATTTATCTAAGGACGGAGTATTGCTGTGATAACAAGCCCGTTGACAGCTTGCTGTTTATTCAGCTTTGTCTATCTGACAGCCAACTAGATTCAAGTCGTATCTCAATATTAGCCAATCACAACAGCCCTATGTCTATGCACTGCGAAGGCTGCCATGCCGTCAGCATTGAGAGACAGACTTGTTAACACAGCGATGCTCCGTCCTTAGATAAATAACATCTACGAATAAAGGGTTAGTGTTTATTATTGTAATGCTCTATGATACACGCTTTTTGTCAATCGCTGAAAGTTATTTCAAACAACTGACAGTTATGTAAAATTAATATTGTCGTTAAGCGTATTTTTTTCTTTCATAAGAACCTTCTCCTGACAAAAATTAGCACAACAAAAAAATAATTAGCGAAATTGTTCCATCCATTCACGCGTGATGCGATTACCAAGGAATAGATATAATAAATTAATATACTTATAATGAAATAGTGATTCATTTTTATATATAACTAGCTTTTGCCCGCGGCTCCGCCCGCGTTTTAAAGTTTTTCAGGCTAAAGTTTTCCGATATAAAAGTAGTAGTTTCCCGGGAGCCCGATGTTCTTCCCAGGGTCTAAAACTGTCTCCATACCAAAATTTCATCTTAATACGTTAGGTAGTTTTTGAGTTTAACACGTTCAGGCAGACAGATGCAGTGGGGGACTTTGTTTTATAATATATTTTTTAGAACTTTTTAAGAGGAACAATCCCGCCATACATCATTGTTGCATAACTTTAAACTATTGTTGAGTTTCAGAACGTGATATTAGATCCTCCAACGCGCACGCGAATTTGAACTTTATGCAGCGGTAATAAATTACAAATTGACTCTCCATTTTATTTAGAAAACGTTTGTATGGGAAATAGAAAAATGCTGTTTTGAGGATTTTCCCGGCAATTATTCGAATTTTTCTCACCTTTTAAACCTTCCCTAGACCTCCACGAATAATTCAAGACCAAGATAAGATAAATCCGTTCAGCCGTTCACGAGTTTTAGCGAGACTAACGAACAGCAATTCATTTTTATATATATAGACTAGCGACTCGCCCCGGCTTCGCACGGGTGCAATGCTGATACTAAAGACACTACAGAAAAACTGCGAGCGTTGTATATAAAAACATAGCGGCCCGCTCTGGTTTCGCACGGGTATAACATAACAAATAACAGTATTTCTCCACTATTTAATGGAAGTTATTATACATATAAATCTTCCTCTTGAATCACTATATCTATTAAAAAAAACCGCATCAAAATTCGTTGCGTAGTTTTAAAGATTTAAGCATACAAAGGGACATAGGGACAGAGAAAGCGACTTTGTTTTATATAGATTATCCTTATCGCCTCGTGATCGCGGACATAGTGGATCGGGAGGTCCTGAGTTCGAATCTCGTGTTTGCTTAACAAATTGTAAGTCTGCATTTTGCAAACCGCTTCCGCGTTAAGTTTAATTTTATAGTGTGGTTTTCAGATTAGAGTAAATATTTTGATATATTAGCGTTTCCAAAAAAATTTTGCTTTAATTATATCATAAAGATAAAAGTGAGATTGATAGAACCTACGAAAAACATATAGAAAAATATTTTCACTGTACATAAATCATGTTTGATTATCAAATTATTTTTTCTTTAGAGATTCGCGTTTATACTCCAACGCGATTTATATTCTAATAGCATTTTTTAGCGCAAATCATATTTGCGGGATGACCACATACCACTATTACGCAAGTCGGGACGTCTATTGAATTGCGCTCCAAGTCACCCGTGCTCATACGCCGAGACCTCATAGTCTGTAGATAGCATTTCTGGTTTAATTAACCTTTTCATTTCACGGCACTCTTCAACAAATACGGATTCTCTTTGTATGAGGCTGGACCGTAATCTTTCTAGTACATTTTTAGAAAATCGCATCTCAGAATGAAGAAATGATAATCTAGGTTCATACAACCATACTCCATAGTGATTTTAATAATTGTAAATATCGACTGCATGTTATGTGTGGCCGCAGCGGAGGAAAGGATTTGAGGCAGCCGGGGGCTTAATTATTATTATAAGATTGGTTAGCGAGTTGTAATTGAAAAGATGCACTTTTTAATAGTTACTGTATTAATAGCTATAAATTACTATGGCAAAACTTTGACTATCTACCAAAAATAATTACGCTATAATGCGTTGTAATTTTATAATATACAATAGTTAAAATGTCGTTTATATCTGAATACCACAAAACTCGAACAGTGCTCGACGACAAAACGGACAAAGCCGTGGAGTTACTGTCTGTGTCTCACAACAAATAATTCATAACTAATCATAATTCATATTTACCTCGGTTGCGTTCTGTTAAGCGTAAGATTTTTCGATTCCCTGCTTGAGATTCTATGAACTGTATCTAATACAAGAACGTTTGCCGCATACCGGAATGAACACGCTCACCTTGATAGAAATGCATAATTTAAAGCCACAGTTTTACACTAGATAGGCTCAGCGCCCTCCGAAGGCGAGAATCGCGTGTTCTCTCACAAAACAAAATAGTTAGAATTAATAATAGACACTCTAAAAGTCTTTGTCAAGTCAACAATGAACTCAAATAATCTCTTTGAAATGTTTCGTCTTTACACGGCTTCAATTCAATTTGAGAGGATTTCCGACTCCACATAGTGCGATAAAGAACGATGTCTGTTTTTAATTTACAGTAGTGTCGTAGTATCTGTTAATAATATATAGATAATCTTTGTGTAGATTCCATTCTTTATTTTATCTCGGTGCGTAATAGGAGTCGGAAAAGAGTGCATTAAGGTGAGGCAGTCAGAAACATTGCCAATGGTCTGCGAAATTGTATGGTACTTTAATTTTGTGCCACTGGTATACCTTTAACGCTCAAGTGCAACGACTACTTTCTAAAAAAATTAAAATTATAATATGTCCTCAATAATATAAAGTATGGCAATCTTATAGTGCAATACTACACGTGCCTCCATTGAAATAAATGTGAGCTAAAGTCTTCTATTTACCTGTTCTCGTATTAAAAGAAACAGGAGAATATTTTACACGTGTTGAAACCAATAAAATGTTTTTAAATGGCACAGGGTCGCCCAATCCACGAGTATGATCCGATCCCGAGTTTACTCGACATCTTGTAACACATACACCTTATTTATACAGGGTATCCCACATGAAGAAAAAGTATATTAAATTGTAAGTAGAAAATTTTATTTAAAGAACATTATTTTGATTTTAAAAACATTAATCTGCATTCTTAGTTTTTTTTTAATTATTATCTGCCAAATGGTATAAAAATACCCGTAATTTTATGATACCAATCAAAAAAGGTGATCATAAGGATTATTCTTAAAATAAGGCAGTTCAGACAAGCAAATAAATGCTGCGGAATGCTTTGTTTCATAATAATATATTTTTTAGAACCTTTTAAGGGGACCGTTTCCGTCGTACATAATTGTTGCGTAACTTTAACCATTTACGCAGCGCACGCAACGGAAGCTCTCAAAAGGAATAAATTCACCCATTTTTGCAGCATTTTCCATTAATGCTCTGCTGCTATTGATTACAGTGTGATGTTATATAACCTATAGCCTCATTCTATAAATTGGCTATCCAAGACTAAAAGAATTTTTGATTTTGTACCAGTAGTTACTGAGATTAGCGCGTTCAAAAAAACAAACAAGCTCTTCAACTTTATATAATAGTATAAGTAGATTATATTATATAGCTCTAATATAAATAAAGCTTTCTATAAGGAACCGGTACATCTTATATCACATTCAATATCACCCCATTGCGCTCACAAAACTAATTAAGCTCATGACATGAGAATTTATAGGAGATATTAGTGTTTGTATTTAAAAACTAGCTTTTGCTTACGACTCCGCCCGCGTGAAACAGGTAAAAATTTGTGCCTTTTAATTAAAAAATATTAATGGTAATTAATGGTGAATCCACCAGGAAAAAAAGCATTTAATTTGATGCAGTAGTTTTTACGTGACGCATGTACAAACATACAGAAAAGCAAAAATACTACTAACTGTTTTTTGCCTTCTGTTGTTCTAATTAAGACCGCCACATTATTGTATTTTTTTTCAATATCTATAATCTACATTGGCTTGTTACAATTTTTCTAAGTATATGTGTATAGGAGCATAGAATTTATATTTTGTAGGAATTCAATATACAAATTTATTTATAGATGGTTTTATTTATATTTTTGCTCCTTGTTTGCGACAAGTTTATTATGTCTGTCGGATATTGCTTGGGTTAGTTGCGTATCGATTATCATTCATTAAAATCGGTGATAGTCTCGTTCGGAGTGAAAAGTATTGCCGCGACGAATGTTCGCAGGTTCATACCAAAGGGTACGGGGCTCTGACATTACTAAAAAAGTTATGTGTGTATTCTTTGTAAATTATTGCTGACTTTGATGGTGAAGGAAAACATTGCGAGAAAACCTGCGGCTGAGAAGTTATAAATAATATTAATAATAAATAATATTATAATATCAAAATTCAATCAAGTCTAAATTGACAAAATCCAGAATAACGTACTTGAGATTGCATACGTACTAACTATAGCACTGTATCCGGACTTATAACGGATTTTAAGAATTATATGTTTCCGTATAATATTAATGAAATATTATTGATTCGAAAATATGTAAGCTATTAAATTCTAAGACACTTATAGATAAAAACAGCTCACAATATACAGCCAGAATAACCACAAATATCATTTAAAATGTAACACAAAAAACACGATCGAAATCTGACAGAAAATCAATAAGATAATCTTTTATAATCTGATGTCAGAATTAAAAGTCAAAAATAAAAAAGAGACGCAAACATTGACGTATATATAGACACGAACATCCGTATAAACTATTTGTTCAAAATCTGAACTAAAATGGCAACCAAAATGTCACTGTCATTATTTATTCACTTAAGTAATAACATATGAATTACTGTCTCATTTCTTAACCAATTCCATTGCTGATTTATCGTATCGTATCGTATCAGCCTATAATGTCCCAAATCCCAATGTTGAGCAAAGGCCTCCCCAAGATCCTTCCATGAATCACGATCCTGCGCTATAGTGAACCAGTTATTTTTAAATGAATCAAGTTCGTCCCGCCATCTCTTCTTTGGTCTGCCGCGACGCCTACGAGCATTGTCAAGACTCCACAGGGTAGCAATCCTGGCCCAAAATTCGTCAGGTATACGACGTACATGACCAGCCCGGTTCCATTTAAGTTTAGCGGCTTTCTGAGCTACATCGGCTATTTGAGTTTCGGAGCGCAATTCGGTGTTTCGAACGCGATCTGTTAATTTAACACCTAGAATGCTGCGCTCCATTGCCCGTTGGCAAACCTTGAGCCTGGATTTTTGCTGTTTGGTGAGAGACCACGTTTGAGCACCGTAAGTCATGATGGGAAGAATGCAACTATCCATTGCTGATTTAACAAACATAAAAACATACAGTCGAATTGAAAAGTTCCTCCTTTTTCGAAGTCTTCTTAACGGGTCTCCTTTGTATTATTTGCTATAAGTATAGGCTAATTGTCAAAATGTCACATAGTAAAATATTCTAAGCGTTAATTTTTTTAGGAAAAGAAACACTTATATACTGGTTTGATTCAATAAACCACGAATGTAATTTTTCGATACACATAACATGACCTTCCTACAATATCCTGAATACCTAAAGTGGAATGCAGTTTTATAAAAGAATTGTACTATTTTGCTAACTTAGGTATTAATTATTTACATTTTCTGGAGGCAGGTCGCAGTGCATCCAGAATATCTCGAATATTCCAGGATTGGGTAAAAAGTTCGTAATAATTAGTGTAAAGTCCCTCGTTAACCTGTTCGGTGATGCTGAAAATGCTTTTTGAAAATCAAGTTACAGACGGACTCAATAAATCGAGCTTTTTTTCAGGACAAACATCGTAACTATAATTTTGTATTATTACAGCAGCTTGATGAGTTATTTGTTGCAAAATATTTGTGGCGTAAGTATTTAGTTAAAACATTTTATAAAAACACTGAAAATATTGCAACATTATTTTAAAATTTAATAAGAAAAAAGAAGTTTTAGGAAATAATCCGAAATGTTGGTTATTATTCGTAAAATTGCCCAAAATGTTCACTTTACCGTACGTATAATAATTTTTGTTAAGATAACCACAAATTAAAAGGTTAAAAACTGAATCGATATAATATCGCATTTACGATGCCCAATAGAGAGTCAATTTTCGGCAATTTCCTGCCGTTTAAGAGGGTTTCTATAAATTACCATATTTACCATGATCCGTCAGATGATGCAATGTGTCCGGTATTAATTAAATGGATTTGTGCGAGCGTATTATAATTAATATTGTCAATTATATTCTACATAGTTATGCAGCCGTGCAATGGTTGATACGTTTCATTTGTAAGGGCAAATTTAACAATTGTTAGATCAAATCTATCCGTCATATAAATTATAACCTGCAGAAGCGGCTTTTGAGGGAGGCGAACTGGACAACCGCCCGGGGCCTCTCGCTTACAGAGACCTCACGCGGTGCCTGGCAGGACCTTCTTTTTACG
Source organism: Manduca sexta (assembly GCF_014839805.1). Taxonomy (NCBI): domain Eukaryota; kingdom Metazoa; phylum Arthropoda; class Insecta; order Lepidoptera; family Sphingidae; genus Manduca; species Manduca sexta. The sequence continues at coordinate 16,175,692 of NC_051141.1, forward strand.
TTCTTACCGACGAAACTGTTAAAACAGGGGAACGTTTTTTTACTCTGCCCGAGGCTTCGCATCGTTTAGGGCCGCCACTGATAACCTGACAATATAAAAGCAAGAGAAAATGACAACTTTATACTTGTACTCAGGATGGCAAGCGCAGTGGAATACCAAACAATAATTTGTAATTAAAGGTACTGGATGGTGTTTCTACTGGGTTTTATTATGGGCGGTCGTATCACTTACCATCAGGCGAACGGCAGGCTTGTCTCGTCATTCAAAGAAGTAAAATAATAATAATAAAATTACCTAGCTTGAGAGTGTTCATTACCTAGAATTGTAGAGATGTTAGCAAAGTTATTTCTTTCAGAACATTATCGAGTTGTTCTATGAATCAGAAAGTTATTTTATGTTATTATGAAGAAAATTAGACCGAGGAGTAATAATAGTTTTTCTGTAATGAGCTGCTGCTAAATTCTTGTTAATATTTGTTTTGTTTATCGCCAACTCAGCTTGGTGGTAGAATTAGACTAAAATAACGGTGAATTCTCGCCACGAGATGGACCGATGACCTGGTGAGGATCGCCGGAGTCCGATGGATGAGTGCGGCCCAGAACCGGTCGCTAAGGCGCTCAATGGGGGAAGCTTATGTCCAGCAGTGGACGATTCCCGACTGAAATAAACTGTGAATTCACTACTTTACACACTGCCCAAGTTCTCCAAACCCCAAATACAGTCAAACGACATATTCTCAAGTACCTTGTCAGACTCTTGTACATGAATTGCCTACCTCTTCCAAACCCTTATATTGACGAAAATGCGGTTATCAGTGTTTGCAATATTGACTCCACACCTAAGGACCACCACCTTTATAAGTCAATGTTCAACAAATTTTTAGAAATTAGAATCAATAACTAATCCACATGTTTCACGTGTTTTAAATACTTAGAGTAGCTAGTAGGTAGCATTACACGAGCAAGGTCGGATCCCGAAAGGGGGTCATGTGGGTAAGGACCCCCACTAATGGGCTGGATTTAGGATCTAGGTAGACCACTAATTAAAATTTTGAAACATATTGATTTTATATTTTTTTTATACTGTCAATATCTAAGTAATCAATTTAATATAGTTTAAAAACTGTACTTACATTTATTAATAAACCTACTTCTTACTCATATCTAGTATTATCAAAATTAAATTAAATTATAACTTGACACGACTATGTGCCCCCCCCCCCCTAGCGCCAAAGCCGGACCCGCCCTTGGTTACGAGTAAGTTAACAATCTAATATAAAAACATATAAGGAAATCCATTACGTTTAATCTAGACTTTTTAAACAAGTATCTCGCTCGGCTTGCGTCATCGCGCTGTGGGTGCTCTTAAAACTTTCCACTGTCCTGTTTGGTAAACCTGCAAAATATCACCGTGCATATAGTCCGCGCTCTTAATAAAATAATGACCCATTCCAGAATTGCCAATTTGTGGGAATCGTCAAACAACCAATTTCTGTTTGCGACCTTTTAGTTTTTTCCCTTTTTTTTCATGCTATAGGTTTCATTTTTACCTATATTTAATAACATCAATTTTATAGCAACTTCAAAAAAAATGGTAGCATACAAAAATTAGTTTTCCGATGAGTGCCAGATTTTATTAAGTGTGCAATACATTGTTCAATTCCACTTACGCCAATCACTACTTTAGAAAGGAATTGAAGAATTAGTTTTATGGTAACATCGATTTTTTATTATATCAATCGTGTTAAATATATCTATTCAAATTATGTCTCTAATTCCTTCGTGGTTCATAATCTTTTCTGAGATAATAGATATATAATAGTAAACAATTTAATATAAAACCTAGTAACCAATGACAATCTTTAAATAAATACCATGTGGAATGATAAGATATAATTAAATAATTATTCCTATTTTAAAGAAGGTTCGTGGAAATGTCATCCTTAACTCTGAATGAGATGTATGGCGGGTAAATACGAATAGTCACGAACACGAGTGTGTAAACGTATTCGGATGTATTCGTTACTCTTAATTCAAAGTCATTCATGTTCGTGCAGGGCGGATCCAGGTTTGGCGCCAGGGCGGGGGAGTCACATATCCGTGCACGAATTATTCGCGTTTAGTCTAAATTCGGCATTAATATTAGACCATTTCATGACGCATATTCGGCGTTTTGCAAAATTTTATTCTCTATGGTTCTGAAGCTGCGCTATAACACAATCTTCCGAAATAATTATTTTAAATAAATCTAAAAACTTTACATTATTATAAAAGTAAAATTCAAAATAAATAAATTCAGGTTTGTCCAGGGCAATCTTTAGAATTGGCGAGTCAACGCTCACAGGTATTATACCCTAATTATTGCCTAGTATATTCTAGTAAGTATATAGGCAATGTAGGACACATTATGTGTCGAATAAAGAAATTTACACAAAAGAACCCAATCAATAGTAGAACTACACAAAATACATTAATATAGTAATAATCATATCATAATGTGTTCTAAAAATCGTTTTGATGATAATAAAATTTTACATTAATTACGAAAGGCAAGCCTCCAGACATTGGATAATACCCTTCACTACTCAATTTTATTCAGCGCACAAAGCTCTATAATATGCTGATTGCTGATTGCTGATTTAGACGACAGTTTTAGACAACAAATATACATCCAACATCATTGTAGACACGTCAGCGTCGCAGATTTTCTGTCTTTCATATTATATTACTAAGAAACCTGTGATTACTCCTGTTCACGTGGCCAATATGATATGAATAACGCATGGCTAACGCGGGGAGGCGGCACCTATCATCCTTTGATGTTATAAAAAGATCGACACCAAGCGGATCTTCCGCCAACGTGCCAACACTTCAGCGTAAGAACCTGCAATGTGACAACAAGTATTCATATATTAACTACTGGTATTGGCCACCAACTATTGGCAAATATAGAGCCCACGTATAGAGCTGTTAGTGTGTCATAAACTACGTGTTAACATATTCCGCGTCCTTCTCTAAAGGTATTTACGTGGACCCCAGATTCCTTAACCACTCGACTGATTTTCATATGAAGTAAGGTGGAAAATTCCGAATATCTACAAAGATGGGGAAGCAAAATAAATTGTAAAACGAATTTTCTAAAACACTTCGAGATAGAAATGGATTAAATCAATAAAACATTAGTAATAAAATAGAAACTATTGGATTTTATATTTTGAATTGTTAATCGAATCGATATTTTAATAAAAAAGTAAAATCCGTTTAAATTTAATATTTTTGTTAGATTCTATATTGTTTGTAAGAAAGTAATGCAGTAGTTTTAAACGGTTTATAAATAAAAATATTACCTATCAGCCCTGTAGGTACTAGGTATATATACTGTCCCAATGCTGTACACGGGCCTCCTCTACTCCTGAAAGGGATTAGACCATAGTCCACCATGCTGGCCTAGTGCGTATTGGTTGGCAGACTTCACACACTCTCAAAATTCTTTTTCTCAGAATTTCTCAGGTATGTAGGTTTCCTCAGGATGTAATCCTTCGCCGTTAAAGCAAACAATAATTCACAAAGAATACACACTTCATGTTTAGAAAAGTCTGAGGCTATCGCCGCTCGAAATGTTGACACAATTTATAAATAGTAAATATACATGTTTCATTCGAAAGCCCCTTGTAGTTCGAATTTCACGAAGAATATAAACACAAAACATGTATTATTGAGACTGAGCCACTGCTCGGTTTACTTTTCAATAAAACATCAGAATATTGCTGCCTTACTTATACCGTGCCAATGTTTATTCCTCAGACCGTTTTTGGCTAGGGGGGTTGGGATAAACACTGCGATAGAACGTGTCCATGTTGGTTTAAATCCGACTTGCGAAAATAAAAAGATCGATTCCCAGTTGATATTTCGCAAGTTTGTAAATTAAATACCGACGTCCGATCTTAAAAGGAAGCATACTCAGTACCTAAATAACTTTCTGTAGTTACTAACGGCAATTAATAAATTCTATAGGCGATTTCATCCACGAAGCCGCGCCCTACCGTCTTTTGAGCAGGGGTGTGCGGGTTAAGGGGATTAATCTAAGCACTTTTCCCGATGCTATCCGTCGTAGTGTGCATGTGCATTTGCTGCCCACGCACTCTAAGCAATTAGGGAAAGTAGTAGGACGTGTCTTCGTGGGTGAAATGATCTATGACTTGGAACTTATTTTTGCCCACAGAAACCATGCGATGTATACCTCCTTTCAAATCATGGCGTTGTATTGGTAACTTATTCAATCGTCATTTAGAACCAATTCAGTCACCAGATAAGAGTTGTCTATCAAATAAATTATACTCTGGATGAAAATAAAAGCGACAAAAAACTTTGTTCATATGTTTGTGTTGAACTCTGAAACATAAAATATCCGCTCTTGAGAAAAAAAATATACACATAATAAAACTGTTACAGAACCGATGTCTGTGCATTATTAATATTGAAGAAAAACTAATATGGTGTTCTTTATTCTCGCAACATAGGCCAAAACAAAATTTTTGGTTTCTGAATGAGAGGTCTAACTAACTAACAATATCAATCAATGTCTGACTTAAAATATAGGCTATATTTTATTACGAGAAAATACAAAGCGGCCATTTTATCCGCGAAAAAATATTTCACAAGGGCGAAGCATTGAGAAAAAGCGAGTTCCTAATAAAAATATAAACACGCAGTTACGTTTTTTTGGTTAAATGCGCATGCAGAAAAAAAGGCCGAAAATTTTAATCAAAAAACATAATTCCCGTGGTATTGAATAACCATGGATAATAACCACTCCCTATCCCCTATTAGATAATATCATGGGCAATCCGTAGAAACACTCGTTGCCCTTCTGCCTATCTCCCCAGCGATAAAGGGGTGACAGTAACTAATGTTGTATTTGATAGCAGCAAGAAACTATCTAACCTATTACCGCTGCAGTGTTTTTCATTACCTACCTAAAGACCATTAAGCGAAGTCTATTAAACACAGGAAGTGATATAAAGAAATCTATACTCAGTAACACATGTAGTAAACAACGGAAACGTGGTTCAATCTAGAATACAGCTAGGGTAGCTGCATTCGCTTCTAAATATATTGTAAAACATTGTTATGGGAATAAATTAGATCAACAAATCATTCGTTCAATGGTATGTGGTATAAACAGTGGTGTAATAATTTTTATTTCTTGCTTAGTAATATTATTGTGAATACATTAATTTTGAGTAACGTGCACTGCTAATTAATACTATAATACTAATTTCAAACTTTTTTAAGTGAATATAGATAACGATTTTTTATTGTAAATATTGTATTTCAAGAACCCCTCTCTAGATGAAGGCCTTCTCCGAAGAGTGCCAATCGTCTCCCCAATGCACTTCTTGCAGCCTAAAAACAGTAGTAACACCGCCTAAAGCGTGGCTTAGTACTGCAAGGTTTGGTCACCATGAGCTATTTGACAAAAGTCATATAATTCTCCAAACTGGATAGCTTTACTAGATCAGAACACACTAATGCACATTGCATGGAAACATAATTATAGATAAACGGGTGGTTGATAGTCAAGTAGACTTCCGTGATCGAAAGACCTAATTCGAAGTTAGCAATCTATCATAATATCATTTCGCATTACTTGATTTGGTAATGAACAGTTTCGCCTCAATTTAATTCTAAATACTGGTAAATACGCTAATTTTCGTGGGTCGGCAAACGTACTCTGTGTACTTCTAGTATGTGTACTGGCCGGTGAAGTCTGCTTGGAGTCGATATATATTAGTTAAACCCTTTAAACACATGCCACGTGTAACACAAATTCATATAGCCTCCAATCGAGTTTTGAAACTTGTCGGACCAAATTTAAACGTATCTAAAGTTATCGGACGGTCTCCATTATATTTACTTTAAAACGAACCTATTTGGCTTCGCTTATTCTTGCGCGTATGATATTAATGTGGGTAATATTATTATTACGTGAAATAAATACTAGTCTGGTCATAGATTTTCAGTGAGCCAGTCGAATTAATGTTTACGCCAACTCTCTAACGTATCTAAAAAGGGGACAAAACGGTTATTAGTTGAAGCACTAAGTAACTAATAACATTCTAATAATACAATTTCTTCATAAAAAGGTTAGAGTTAGTCATTATGTTATATACTGGCTCCAAAACTAGGTACGTCTGAGCGGCTTTTTAGGCCCTAAATTATTGCTCTGTGAAGTAGTGCGCGATGAACTTGAACGTGATATTCACATAAAAGTGGCAACCCTACATCCAGCCTACACAATCATAGCTAAACATAGGGTTGCTGCCCTTCGAAAGTGGGTATATCCCCGCTCTCCCATGCCCGCTTCTGTCATAAACCAATAACCTTGGCTCATAATTTTATCGGAGATGCGCAGTGCTGTCTAACAGGCAATATTGCATGGGAATAAAATTACTGTTCACATGCATTTATTCAACGCATGCGAGGCTTGGTTACAAGACTCCGCTAAATGAGTAGCTCGTGTGTTTATTAGATTGCGACTGTGATATAAAGTTTTATAGAATTTTATATGAGATTTTCCTTCCGGATGTTTATTACAAATCGAGTATTTCGCTTGGCGCTGTTTTTTTTCTTTTTAACGGCCTGGCAGTTTTCTTACTATCTACAAGTTATTTTATTGCAAAAAAAGGTTTCATTTAGGGCTAAAATTAACCAAATATAGAATTATATTCCTTTTTAAGAAAATTTTATGAATTAAGCTAGAACTCCAGAAATGTAACTTTTCGTATTGTAATATTTGCTTTATTACTTTAAAAATTATAATAATTATAAATGCTTTTTCTCTTTCACAGAATTTATTGAACCTTGCAACTCGATATTTGAATTTCTTTCGTCGGAAGTTTTGGAAGTACATAATAATATGTATAATGCCAAATATTAAGTTAATTGGCGGTACCTCTTTGTAAACTGTTATTGCGTTTTCACTACTAAAACCAAAAAAGAGATATTCTGTTACACATCCGTAGTAGTAAAACAAAAATAATAAAAACTACTAGTTGTTTCGGCCTTATTACTCTTTGTAAAACGGCCTTTCCGCTACAAAACTCTCTACATCACTATGGCAATTTATAGCGCCATCTATACGACGCCATATTTACGGCACCAGCGCATCTACTTAGATAATCAGATAAAACATTATTTACTGCTACAAATTATCGGAATAAAAGTAACTTATATATGAACCTAAGACTTAGTATACCCGACTGCCCAATTTCATCCAAATGCGTTCAGCGGTTTCTGCGTTTACTTCTAACAAACATCCAAACATTTTCTCAAACATGCGCATTTATAATAATAATATGAAGAATGATAACATAAGAATCGCTTAATGTTTGTGCCAGCGGAGGCGTGAGACGTGTCGGGTTGGCAACATGGTTGAGGAGGCCAATGACTGGCACATGCCTCATACTCGTGTTTACTTCCTCCTGATCATACTCCAGTGCTGCTTTTGAAGATTAGCCTGCCCATTTCGCTGACTATTTAAGAAATAATAGAAGGTACATCGGAAAAACTTATATAGCACATTATTTCATGACATCTGGTAGGTTTGTGCACTCGTGTGAGAATTGTACCTTTATTCTAAAATTGAACGTTTATAAATGAACTGCTTTAAACAAAATAAAAAAACGACTTAAATGTATTTTTTATACCTACATTGTACCTATTTTATACCTTAGAATTGGTTTTGAATAAATAAACTCTAAAGTTTCTTTCCCGTTCTTCTGTCCTATTGAAAACTGTTTGCCTAACTTATGATAGACTAGCTTTTGCCCGCGGCTCCGCCCGCGTTATAAAGTTTTTCAGGCTAAAGTTTTCCGTTATAAAAGTAGTAGTTTCCCGGGAGCCTATGTTCTTCCCAGGGTCTCAAACTGTCTCCATACCAAATTTCATCTTAATACGTTGGGTAGTTTTTGAGTTTAACACGTTCAGGCAGACAGATGCAGCGGGGGACTTTGTTTTATAATATATTTTTTAGAACATTTTAAGAGGAACAATCCCGTCATACATCATTGTTGCATAACTTTAACCGTTTACGCAGCGCACGCAACGGAAGCTCTTAAAACTAATAATTTTTCCTCGATTTGCAACATGTTTCATTACTGTTCCGCTCCTATTGGTCATAGCGTGATGATATATAGCCTATAGCGCTCAACAAATAAAGGGCTATCCAACACAAAACGAATTTTTCAGTTGAAACCGGTAGTTCCTGAGATTAGACATTACTGCTCCGCTCCTATTGGTCATAGCGTGATGATATATAACTTTGAGCACTCCACAAACAAAGGACTATTCAACACAAAAATATTTTTTCAGTTTGAATCGGTAGTTTCTGAGATTAGCCATTACTGCTCCGCTCCTATTGGGTATAGCGTGATGATATATAGCCTATAGCACTCCACGAACAAAGGGCTATCCACCGCAAAAAGAATTTTTCAGTTTGGACCGGTAGTTCCTGATATTAGCGCGTTCAAACAAACAAACAAACTCTTCAGCTTTATATAATAGTATAGATTAATAATTGACGGAATCAAAATATTTAAACTTTATGAATACGAATTAAATTTCATATTACTTAATTTCAACGATAGACAAGATGCGGGTATCTAAAATAATGGCACGGCAAAGTGCAGACTGCCTAGAAATTATTATACGACTCACTTATGCCTATATAAGGTAAGCTAATCAACTGTCGTAGTGTTTGCATTCATGCTCCAATGACAATCTCAATTATTAACACACATGTATGCTTGTCCAATGACCAGTACACATAGGTGGATGAATACATTTGGCAAACAGAACGTTCGACAAACAAGGCTGATACCATCCTTCCTTCTTCTCCCTATTTCCGATCGGTGTTCAATTCGATTCCGTAAGCGACATGATAATCCAGTTATTCTCGGGGTAAAGATGACCATGAATTGTCAGAAACTTCTATTTGCTTAAAGTTTTCATTAATTATAGAATAGCATTATTAATTTAGAGATACTAAATGTGTAATTTAAATATTTTAATAAACATAAAAAAAAAATTGGCACGCAGATTCGGTGGGATAGAGAAGTATCAATTAAAGTATTTGGACATAATTCGTTTACTAGTGGAATAATTGTATCCAGATAAGTAGCAACAACTTACACGAGTAAAACCCTTAGTGGCCCACATAACTGCGTGTCGTTCCGGGATCAGCTTGTGTACCTACACCCGATTTTTAACAAGCCAGAATAATTGTTTCGACGGACGAGAGAACCTTTCGTTGGTCGACACTACCTGGATCCCGCTCCATTTACAGATTCAATGGCGTGATGTTGCCGTCACATCTAAATAAAACGATTGAAGGATTTGTGGCAAGTTGGATGAATATAGAACTATTCAAATATAGCCCCTAGCGTAAACGCGTTTAGAAGTTCTTGCGCAATACATCTCTGTTAAAACTTGGTCTAAAGTTAGCATAAATAAACGTTCAGTGATAAATTCGTCCCTGCAACTACGGACATCCGTATTAAAATCTTGGCCTTGAATATAGCCCTTGAATCGCGGCCAGGCCGAGGAAAACGGTAATCAATTTAATGCACAAGATTTATTTATATCTTGCAGTATAAATTGATAAAAATTTTGTTTTATGCGTTTTGTAAGAAAATACAGATGAACTAAAATATTGATTATGTATAACTCTTTATATCTAATAGATACACGTATTTTTCGTTGAGTTATATGTCAGTGCAACCCTCATATAGACTATAGTCATCTTGATCGTTATATGTGAAATATTAGGTCCTTACTTACAGTTAAAAGTCTGGATATGATCATGGGTGTAATTGCAAAACTCATGATTCCTGTAAATTCTTAGCATGTTGAGGGCCAGTGAAAGCAAAGTCATTGTTTCCACTTTATAAGACACGTTCTTTTCAGTTTAGAACACGACTAGTGACATCTATTGCTACGTAAGAAAATTAAAATACCTCTATTTTTATTGTTTATTAATTTTATTATTGTATGGATTTTTATGTCGTAACCACAATAACCAATGCAACATGAAATGTTAGTAATAATTTAAAATATCATAAACTTCTTAATTAAATTTTCCCAGAAGTTTTATGGAAAACATATTTAGGTTTGACGATTCGTCAACCAAAAAAACGCAATTAGCGCTAGTTAAGGTTTTTACTAGGTATAAAGTATCATTTTTACATAAAATTTGGTAAATTTTTATATAGGTACAATTAGGCAAGTTTTTATTTAATTGAGCTTCATCAAGATACCAAATAATTTTCTTAATTTAATCTTTACCTGCACCTTCTGTGCTACTGATGCCTGCTATTAGTACAAGTCGAATAAATCGCCATTATATGAACCATTACCTAAGAGAACAGCGCGTAAACTAGTGGCTTCTTTTTAAAATTTGTTACCGTGATTAAGTCGCATTTAGAGTGTGGGCAACGGCAGGCTACCGCGCCGTCACCCTTATTCGTCAGCGTTTGGTTCTTTCTCAAAACAGATGTCGCTTGTTCTGTTGGTAAAAAACGCTGCTGACGGGCCCTGTTGCAAGATTGTTTTTGTTGACTGTAATTATATATTTCCAGATTGTAGATAATAGTTGCGACGTATATATTTTTTTACTAATGTAAAGTCCAAGGCTAACGAATCAGACAGACTAGGCTCGGGGTATATTTTGTCTTCACTATAACTGTTGTACGTGTAACTCTAACGTTTACATAATAAGGTACAGTAAGCTTGCATAATAATTCACCATGTAACTAAGTTTTACAATAACTAAATAATAACAGATTTTAGAAAGAAGTTGCAGATTTGGAGCTGATTTTTCGACAATTAATTACTTTTCGCTGTACAAATTTCTATGTGATAGTTCACTTATTTATTTCATGACAGAAGTTATGTTGAAACAAAGAGATGAGGGAGCATAATCGGTGATCGCTTAGAGCTCCCTCAAATTACTCTTAGCACTTCTTCTTGTACGTCTTTTACTCTCGTGTTGTTGCAATTCTTATGGATCTAAGCAAGGATGTTATGGAGCTCCGTAACTGGAACCGAAACTATCGGATATCCGAAATAAAAATATATCCGTAACCATAACCGTATCCGTTACAAAAGTTACGGATAATATGTTACGACAGGTTTTTGTTTCACCGCTCGCGCGCCACGTGAGTCTTGCATAGTTTGTTATTTTTGATCATAACATAACCTCATTCATAATCATTTTTTATTTATGAGTACGTACTAATTTAATAAAGTGAAGAAAAAAAATTGTGTTATGTAACTAAATTGATTTATATGGACAAAATTCGTCCAAAGTCGAATTTAATTTAGACGTGGTTTGATCAAGTTAATGTAAAAGAAAAAAAAAGAAAAAGAAAAAAATTGACGAAATGTAAACAGTGTGATAACAACTTTTCAAGGAGAGGAAAACTTCATCTCAATCAAAATACAGTGGTTTTCCGAATACCTGTGTCCCCAATTAGTTCATCGATAATTAGTAATTGACAATGACGACCAACTATAGTTAGTAATCGATGCTCTACTGTATTAATCTATTATCCGTAACCGAAACTTACGGATAATCCGAAATAATTATATATCCGTAACCGTATCCGAAACCGATAGAATTTTATTCCGATATCCATATCCGTATCCAGATCCGAGGAGTTCCGTTCTACATATTTGAAGTTTACAGTCAAACAACCATATTTTTGATTTAGTATTATTAAACCCTTAAACCTAAAACAAAAATAATTATTAAAAATCCCATTTGTCAGTCCAATGTCCTATTTCAATGATATTAAAATGATATCATTCCGAAGTTATACGAAATCGATAGCCAAAGAAATCGTTTAAATCGGAGCACAAACAAATAAACATAAAAAATAAAATTAAAAGGTATAGATATTAGATAAACTTGCCTCCTTTTTAGTCAATTAGTAATATGCATTGCAAATATATTAAATTTGTATATCGTACTTCGACCGCTAGACGACCACTGGTTATAATAAGTAATTATTTATTGATCTCTAATTAATCGACTCATGTGATGAAAAACTTCAAAAGCTTTGATTAAGAATACCTATGAATTTATATGTATCAAATTTCAAAAGCACATTGACGGTTGAAAGATTATATATAAAGCGACATTTTTTACGACTCTAAGTTACAATATATATTTAAAATCAGCGCGTTTTTTTCTATGTTTTTTAAATTATTTAAAAAAAATCTGTGGACTACCTGATGGATGGTGTTTCTGCTGTTTATGGGCCGTGGTGTCGCTTACCATCAGACGACCGGCAAGCTCGTCTCATCATTTAAAGCAATAAAAACAAATTAATTTATCATATACCGTCGCGCCGCGCTGTCCCTGAGTTCTCAAAGATTTGAAATGCGCGGGAATTACATGTAAAAGTGTCAGTTCCTTCCGCCAGGAGCGCATAGTACGTTTTCTTCTGTGGTTTATAAAACGGTGGTTTATAAATCTCAAAACGCTATGTTTAATTACTGCTTTTGTGATTGAACTAAATAATTTTAATATTATGATTACAATTCGTATGCAAAGAAATTGTTTAAAATTCGAAAATTATTACAGTACTCTGTAGTTGTGTTACAATTATCACATAAGTATTAAAATATAAAATAATATGTTTAAATTTTTATATATGTACCGTCCACGTGGTTTCCATATTTTTAAATCTTTATAATGTATTGAAATATTTCTTGGTATTCTCAGCCGTATGATGTAAAATACCTTTGCCTTGATTTCTTGAGTGAAAAAGAAAAAGGGATCATGTCAATTTTTTTAAAAATATGCAAGTTTTTAAAATTGAAATGATGGCTTTTTATTACAAAAATATCTTTTATATTCCTTGAGTTTGAATGAAAAGGTGCAGATGCGCGTTAAATTTGACTTTTAAACGCCCGTATTTGTTGCTTATATAAAGGTGTCAGCGTTCAGTGTACATGAACGCTGTGAATTTATTTGCAATTCGGTGACCGTGACCTTGTTAGTAAATTGATAGTTGAAAATTGATTCGGCAGCAGAGAGACCCCTGGGAGCGGAAAGATATAAAGGTCAGTATTTAGATTATATTTATTTAATGACTCTTAATATATAGGGAAAGTAATGTTTAAACATTCTTTTAATGCCGTCGCGACCGACCGCTTCTATAAATATAATTCACAAAAAGTTTAAAATAAATGAGATTGATTTAAAATGTAATCAAATGTGATGTATGTGCAACAAAAAAATCGTCTTTTGTTATAAATAAAAATGTTTTGGTTATAACTGTAAAAAGTATGGAATATTCTTAGTTTTATTTATTAAAATTTTACCGGCTTTCATAAAACAAAGTATATTTACGCAATTTTGGGTGTAACGGGTTGTTAATCTATGATTTCATTTATAAAAATATTTGAATTTCAGTTTCAGTTCTTTAAAATTTTATTATTGATGATTTTTTGCAAAAACAGTTCTTTAGTGTTTATTTTATTCTGTATTCTTTTATAGTAACATAATAAATATACTTAGGAAGATATTTTGAATATAGGTGCACCTTAAAATAACTTGGTGCATCCCCGTTCCACAAAGGGAAAAGGAGTCTCACATAATAAATTTAAAAATAAGTTGCTAGACATTTCTATCATGGCGTATACTAATTTTATTAATATATGACTCTGATTATATTAATATTGGGTCTGTTCCCACTCTAGAATTGCATAGCACCCACAAACAACATATCCAGCCAGTCTACAATTAATATAAGTTTTTAAACAAACAAAAGTATCAAATCTGCAGTACATGGAAAAAGTCATTTTATATTTTTACTCTAGAATATTTCTCCCTGGAGAGATATTAGCTACATCCATCACAAAGAGTATAACTTTGATACAAATTTTTAGCACACATAAAATTATGTAGTCTGTTTGTTAATGATAACATTACAATGGATGAGTCAATGTAGATACTTTATCTAGTGTTTAATAATCTAGAACAGCTTTATGATTTTAAGATAGGTTGCAGAGAGCTGTGTTAAAATAAATGTTTTCATTCTTAAATATATTTCTAGTAATGTGAAATTATAAAATATTGCAATAATTGTTTTTGTAATGATTTTTTTATTCACTTAAACCACATTTTTTGGAATGCTATTCTATAAACCAGCTTGTACCAGGAACTTTCATGTTAATATTGTTTGCTACAGAAACATTGTTTTTCCAAATAGATACAGCCATGGAGGACTTAATCGAGCTCATAGCAAATGCACTCAGCATGTTAACGATAATGTCATGTCTGTTTTTAAAAGTGCCGCAGATTATGTATATAAGGGAGAAACAGTCTGCAGAAGGTATTTTCATCCAGGCCATGCTTATGGAAATAACTGGGTAAGTTATAAAGGTAATCAGTGTATTTTTTTTAGAAAAGGTATAAAAATTCTATAGTTTATACTGTAAAATAGCCATAAAAACCTAAAATGTTTTGGAAGATGGTATGTCCTCTGGAAATACATTTTTTAAATGTTTATAATATTAGGTAATTTGGTAACAATTGCTTTTATTGTAAAGTATAATTAAAATAAAATTTTATTAAATGTAAGTTCATTTAGTTTGAGTTTTATGGACTTATATTTATCAGAATGTAGCTGAAATAATCTTGTATTTAAGTTATGAATTTTTTGCTACTTAACAAACAACATACTCGCAAGAATAGTACAAAAGAAATATAAATGATGAATGTAACATGGAATAATGTTTGCTGACAATATTTCCTGGTCCCAAAATTTAAATTTATTTTATTGTTCACTATCTTCTAATGTCATCAAACTATGGTTGGCTTTTGTGGGATAGACCATTTTTTTTTCTTTGAATAAATATGATGTTATCTAAGTATATATTTGTATATGATGTCACACTTACATGAACTATTTTAAACAATATAAAATTATTTTTTATATGTTACATAAGTACCGCAACACAAAATATTTTTTTAATGATAAGAAAAGTAAGTTAAATTCTCCAACATTCACGACCATGTTTACTTAACTTGTGCTATTATAATTTGTCTTGGCTATTATATAACATATAGGTTTTTAATATAATTCTTATTTATATAATGGTATGTACATTATTGTATAGTTTGCATAATGCATTTTAATAAAGATTTACAGGTTCCTTTAAAATATATGTGTTTATTAATACATCTTATTATCAAGTCTGTTGCGATAGCAAATATTTTTGTTTCTATATGATCTGTCATTGAAGTTGAATAAAAATATTTGGTAAATCTTTTTAGGTTCTCGATAATGACGCTATACAACTATACAAATAAATATGGAATAATGACGTACATGGAATACCCAATAATATTGTTTCAAGTGTATGTAATGTTTTATTATGTGCTGAAATTCAAAAACATGCTCAGTATGCCAATGGTGCCTGTTTTGACGACTGCGTATTTTGCAACCGTGCTCGGATTTGTGCTGGACCTTCTACCAAAACAGTTACTGTCTTACATGGTGGTGAGTGATAATTTAGTTTTAATATTTTCAGCCGATTTTGGACTGTTAAGTGTAACCCCCATATTCATAGACGTTATTTATCTAAAGACGGAGCATTGCTGTGATAACAAGTCTGTTTTCAGTGCTGACGGCATGGCAGCCTTCGCAGTGCGTACACATAGGGCCGTTGTGATTGGCTAATATTGAGATACAACTTGAATCTAATTGGCTGTCAGATAAACAAAGCTGAGAAACAGACTTGTTATCACAGCAATGCTCCATCCTTAGATAAATAACGTCTATGAATAAGGGGGTAAGTCTTTTACAAACTAATATCCCACGGTCGAATACGATCTAGTCAGCGAGTAGGAAAATAATATTATGGCTGGTTTCAAGGTTGCAGTGACTTGCGATGTTGTAAATAGAATTTAATAAAAAGGCGCGCTTTGGAAAAGCCCTCGCTGCGCTTGGCACAGGAGGAAGATTAGATTTCCTTTCACGCCTCTGTCGAACGGCGGTTATGATTTTTATATCAATCGGTAGCCGCAATACCGACGGGATTGTGAGTTGTAATAATAGTTAAATACCGGACATGTTTATCGTTATAAAATAAGATCACTCTATAAACCAGTGGTACAGTACATACTATGTGAAATCAGGAAGTTTTAAACTATGTCATTTGCTCGGCCCGATCTACGGGGGGACGAGTAGCACACTATACTATTTGTTTTTATGTTATGTACTTATATATAGTCCTAGACAAGTTACATATTTGTGGTTTTTAATATTATATTTCTTTTTATTCTTTATCAAATCTGTCCAAATATGAAATATCATTTTTATTTATTTATTTTTTTTATTTTACATATTTGTTAAAAACTTACACAGCATATTCTTCTAACTAATGCAATCATAAACTCAGTGAGTTTTTCCGTGCATCATTATCACAATCATTGACAGTAATATATTTTTATAATTGTTGTGTACAAGGTAGATCATTGAAACAGTAAATCTACAGGTTCACTCAAAAATACGAACATCGAACTTGCGTCAATTTACTCGGTTCCGACAATTTAATTAGCAACAATTTGTAGATATCGATACAGTTGTGTAAATCTTATGTGAAAAGTATGATGCTATCATTCCGTAAACAAAGAAATTAAACATCTCAGTCATCAATTAACGGATTGTTAATGAAAATTTAGATTCTTTACCGTAGGAACTAATGTCACGGAATTTGCAACTTTTCAATAGCGAAATACTAACAACCGATTTGTTAGTAACAGTTAGTTTTACTGTTACTTTTGCTTATGTTAAACCGTTTGTATAGATGCGGGCAAACAACTTTAACCACTATATCGCTATTGCCTGAGTATCGCTGCTTCGGTGATGTAGTTGTATTGCGTGCATTGTAATATTGAACATTGTGGTTCAAGTTGTTTGACGGCTGGTACAGTTTTGTGACAACTGACTACTTGTTACAGCTTTTACTTTAGCTCATACTTTTACAGTTAATAAAAGACTGGAAGCAGAGAACTATTTTATGCTCTCGTCTCGTCTTTTGTCGAGAATTGTTTATAAATATAAATTATGTCTATAGATGTCGTTGTAGTAGGTGGTGTGATGGCAATGTTGTGTGATGAAGAATTTTGCACAAAATTTGTGTATGGTAGGCTGTATTACACAAATTTTATTTATTATTATATTTATAGAAAATTTCGTTTTTTTAAATATATCACAAAAAATGAAGATAAAAATCAACCAGATATAAAGCTTTAATATCTGATTGAAGGGGTAAATGTCAAAATAAAAACAAAAAAGAGACGCATTGATATCTTGTGTCGTCACCAGGTATTTAGTCCATTGAAATGTTACATTTTTTAGGCCTTACCTTGCGTTTTTTAGAGGACGCAATTTTATTTTTTTGAAGTGTAGGGGGGGTCAGTGTAAAGCTAAAACCAAGTTTGTGGGGTCGCCACCCTTGTCCCACGGCCGCCATCTTGAAAATAGGGGTTGAAATGTTTTTACGATGTATCTCTTAAACTATTTATCTGACAAAAAAAATGTATAAACATTTTTTGTTGCAAATTAAATTCTCTACAACTTTGGTTTAGTAACTTTTGTCGTAGAACTATAAATAAAAAAGTTATAAGCGAAAATGTTAAGAAATTCAATGTTAAGCAATGTTCATTGCAACGTCATCAGAACGTGTGTTTATAAGGTTCATAATACTTTTTTTTGTACTTATTAATACCCAAATTCCCAAGGCACCATTAGGGAACAAAAGAACATCTGCCTGCTATTTTTATTATTATTTCTAACCTCTCTTATTGTAAGAATAGCTGATAATATTGTGTTGAAGTTGTCGTAAGTAGAAAGTTTTCATTAGCATTTTGACTTTTAAAAGTCTTTTAAAAGTCAAAATGCTAATAAAAAAAAAGTAGTTTTCACTAAAGTTAAAATCGTGTCTAAAATCATTCGAAATCGTCTGCAGAATTAAAAACAGAATAAAATACATCCGCACGTACAGAAATATGTAGCACAACTATAAGATATAAGTTGAACGACAACTTCAACACAATATTATCAGCTATTTTTACAATAAGAGAGGTTAGAAATAATAATAATAATAGCAGGCAGATGTTCTTTTGTTCCCTAATGGTCCCTTGGGTATTTGGGTATTAATGAGTACAAAAAAAAAAAATAAAGAACATAATAAACACACGTACTGATGACTTTGCAATGAACATTGCTAAACATTGAATTTCTTAACATTTTCGCTTATAACTTTTTTTATTTATAGTTTTACGACAAAAGTTACTAAACCAAAGTTGTAGAGAATTTAATTTGCAACAAAAATGTTCATACATTTTTTGTCAGATAAATAGTTTAAGAGATACATCGTAAAACCATTTCAACCCCTATTTTCAAGATGGCGGCCGTGGGACAAGGGTGGCGACCCCACAAACTTGGTTTTAGCTTTAGACTGACCCCCCCTACACTTCAAAAAAATAAAATTGCGTCCTCTAAAAAACGCAACCCCAAATGTAACTTTTCAATGGACTAATTACGATGCGGCGAAAGAAAGAGACATGCTATCCACACTATGCGCACACTACAATAGTAGAAATATGAATTGCTAGCCCATTTCTTAAATTTTTTATTGCTGATATAAAAACAGGCTTATTTTTTGTATAATTTACTATTACCGAACATAGTAAAATATCCTTTTGTTATAAGATCACCAACCATGTGATGGTGTTTTGTTTAATATATTTGTTATAAACCTACGTGTAAGAATTCTTTGGTCCCTTCATCCCGTATAATATCCTTGATCATTAACATAAGGTTTGATTAGTAAGATTTGTTAATAGCGATCATTATAGTTGGTTCTTAAATTTAACTTTGTCTCTCTTAATTGTGAAGGCATCTTCCATTCCGTTTTTGAGTAATGTTTGCGTAAAACATGAATATATGAAGTACAGTCGTTAGTAAAATTACTTCTTTAAAATTGCATGTGTAATGTAGCGTAATATTTTTAAACATACGTATAGGATGGTTGCCAAGTTTTGTTTTCAAACGCTGCTCGTTTGTGTGTTGTCACATTATAATTAGGTGCTTATTGTTTCAGCACTTTATTATTAACTATAAACGACGTATATAGAATTTTAGGTCTCAAATTTTTAGTACTTTAACGTTGAAATAAAAAAAAGTCATGGTCTGTAATTGAGGGTCAGGCCCCTTGTGAGAGGGGCTGTGTGCCCTACCCTATGTGCTAAGCCCTAGTTCCATAAAATTATATGAATGAACCAGTACCCCCTCAATGAACTGTACGTACATTTGCTACATGATTTTGGCAGATGGGAATCTATTGGATTTCGAAGCCCTGTCGACCTTGTAATTCTTGCATCTGCCAAAATAGTTGAACTAAACAGTTCGTTAAAATATCCAATCGATTTGAAAGCAATGTTAAAAAGGAATGTATAAAAAAATTAGACTCACAGGTTCGTTAATTTTAAAGCTGATTGCACTCTTTCCTGGATCTGTTTACTTTTATAAAAAAATAGTTTACTAAAAATATAGGGCGCTGACATTACAAAACTAGCGATAGTATAAACATGTAAAGCTGATTGGCAAAATTTCTTTGTTATTGTTTCTTGGCGCCAAGGGTGTGAATATACCTACTATCTCATCTTCAACCAATTACGAGGTTACTGACCTTGGGGAATTGTCTTGAATAGCTAAAATTAGCTTGGGATAAACAGTGTTTACGATTTGTCGTTGTTTTTGGATGATACACGACCGGTGTAAGCTGTGTCGTAATATTATCTATTATACTTACCTACCTAGTAGTTCGTAAAACGTTATACTTTAAAGCAAGCTTATCTTAGGACAATCACACACACTCTCGCGCCTTTTATCCTCGAAGGAGTAGGCGGTGTACCAACTGGTGTACCAGCTTTCCGCCTTATGTACATATTCCGTCCCATGTTGTGATAGTCTCGGCTTTCGCCATAACAGCCACAAATTCCAAATTCCAGGCTAATGGCTAGAAAAACCCAATATCACTTCCCATCTCGCAATCGCACCCGAGACCTCAGCACCGCAGTCGTACCGTTATACAACAATACCACCGAAGCAATATTAACATTGTTAATTAATATAATTATTGTTAATATTGCCTTCTCGATTACCACGGCGGATTTAAGCTGACAGTCTACGGTAATTTGAATTTTTCTATTGTTTTTATTACGTTAATAAACATTCTAATCTAGGTGACTTTTTGCAATTAGCTCAATATTGTACCAATTCATGCGATGAAGGGCCCGTGTTGTGCTAGTAATCAGAGCTATTTGTCTATAGCAGGTATGTATACTAAGCATTGCTCACGGCATCGACCGCGTGAAATATTTTTTCCGGTACAAAATTCCCGCTTTATATTTATCTGGGATAAAAATTAGCCTATAGAACTCAGGAGTAATGCAGGTTCCTATTAGCGAAAAATAATTAAAGTCGGTTTAGGAGTTCCTGAAGTTAGCGCATTCAGACAAACTTTTCAGCTTTATATATTAGTATAGATACTATTGGATAGGCGCAGAAAATATTGGATATTCATTTGTTTCGCTTATAAAGTCATAATTCAATACTGACAGAAGTGGGTATTGACAATACCAAGTTGGGATTTATCACCGAAGTCTATAGAATTAATATCGCAGTTTCATAAATTTAATTAATGTTTTAACTACAGAAACATAGGACCAGCTTGCGTCCACACGGCTGAGGAAATATGAACGTGTTTAATTTTCATGATGTTTGTTCACATGTATTTTCCAGCCCTTCTGCACTCCGCTGAGCGGTTTCGCGAAAGTTACTTACATATACGGCATCATCCAAGCGGCAAATGCGGACGCAGTGTCGCCTACAACGTGGATTATATCCGTGCTTACGAATCTCGGTGAGTGGTTGAGGAAACTGTTCGTATTTTATTCAATAGAAAATCCTCTCTGACGTATATGAATGAAATTTGTATGATTTATAAACCTTTGATTTATGAAAAAATTATATCTATTCACTTGTGTGTGGGTTAGAGTGATGATGTCTCATTTGCCGCATTTTTTGTGACAAGTTGCAACGTAATGTGAAACGATTTTCCGATCCATTCTCTATCTGCAAAAGCCCAACCCATTGAAAACCTATGTAACCTAACCTAACCTAACCTTTCCTTTTACAAAAGGCTATAAACTCCGCCTACTGCACTGATTATTTATCCGTGTATATTGTCCAACATGTCACTACATTTATGTCAATATTTAATATTTATTAATAACTAGATACTGATAGATATAATTCATTACACAGTTCGATTGTTCGTGAAATTATGTCGTAAGTTAAATATATTTGAGAATCAGTGATTCCTCTAAACATAGAGCTTAGGAAATAAGTAATATTAGTATTTGTATCTATTTTACAAGATTTAACTAAATTTGACATGACAGTTATAGTTTTACAGCTAATGTAAATAGTACTTATTTTATTACCATTTGTTTGGGAGTATAAGTTAGAGTGTGACTTTTGTATTTGGTCGGCTTATATGTGTTGAATTTACTAAGAATTTGTGAAATAATTCCTTAGTTGGTAAATAAATTAATGTCACAAGGCAAAGGGACGTTGTCACTCTCCACGCGATAAGTGACGTAGTTATATAGATTTTAGCTAACATACTGGTTTTGATGGTAAGCGATGTTTGCCAACCGACAAAGCGATGACCGATGACTATTGACCAATGCTTATTTCAACACGAATCATTATAAACGGTGGTCTTTATTCACCAGAAATACAAAATAGCTAATTAACCGCTCTTTTTAATAAATGTTTCCAATCGCTTCTTTCGATCATAGCAAAAGTGGCCCAATTAGAATAAAGTTTATTTTGATGTTCATAATTACAAATGACGTTATGGATTGGTATTTTCACGGGTTTGGATCAAAGATTGAGATTGGGATCGTTTATTAAAAACTATCATAAATTGGAATTGACTCGAATCTATGTATAGTGTTTATGATTTACATATTTATATTGATTTTTAATTCCGGGAAATAAAATATAGCATGAATGCGTGCAATGTTTGTAATATATATGCCAATAAGTATGCCTTTGGAAGATGATTTTTTCCGGGATTAAAAATCTTACTACATGAAAATCCTTTTTATATAGCATCAGCGGACGAAGTATTTCAAGACACCTACGACGCTGACAGGTGACTGATATGTATTTCATTTGAAACCCTTCTAGCTCGCGTGTTCACGGTATACGTCGACTCGGCCGATGGAAAATTAATCGCGAACTTCGTTATATCAACTCTCCTCAGCTCTGGAGTATTATTCACAGCTCTGTATTACCAAAGGAAGACAGCTAGTCCGCCACGCCGCCGACGCCGCACCTCAAGCCATGACGACTAGCAACTGCCTTATATTATTCAGTCGAAGTCGCTTGTAGTGATTTGCTGTCGCTTATAACACTTCACCGCGGTTGTGTGATTAATTATTTAATTTCAATAGGAAATGTATGGCGATATTATTGCTTATGGCAATTTTAAAATATGCTATTTTGTATGACGTTATATAATTGTGTTATCTACTGCCAATGTAATTTTTTGAAGTTTCACTTCGCCTGTAAATTCGGTAGAATATACGTCAATGGGTAAATGCATATTCGCGGTGTTTTGATATAAGCAACATATTGCAATATGCTTATTATATTAATTATTGAGTGAGTTTCAAAAATTTTGTTGGAAAACACACGTTCGCCGTTTGAATTTGTAAAATTATGTTTTGGAAGTACTCATCATTTTATCGTCTAGAAAATAATGCACATGTATTTAGTATTGTTATGTAATTCCTACTGAATTTTAAATCATACTGTGTTTAAACGGAAAGTTTGATGCACATAAAAGATATTTTTTAAAAAGCTTGTAGTGAGACAGTTAAAATTAGATTTTTCCACTCACTTAAAAGCAATTACCTGTTTGGCTCAATTCGGCTTAACTTTTTTCTATTCTCATGCATAGTAAATATTTGAGTAAAACGTAACAGTCAAGTTCTTGTGTTATGTTCAACAGCTTTAAATAAATAGTGCCATCACATTTTATTAACAGTGGTCTATAGGTGAAATAATAATTATATGTATGGAGATAAACGTCTCTATGAGTAAAATCAATACGGACAGGTGTGCGAATTTGTACCACATGGGACCGTAGCCAATATGATTTTATTTTACAATTGTTAACGCTATCGTTATATATGAGAACTAGCTTTTGCTCGCTCCTTTGCCCGCGTCAAGGAGTTTCCCGGGATACAAAGTAACATATAAAGTTTCCAGGATCTTAAACTATCCCCATACCAAATTTCATAAAAATCCGTTCAATAGATTGAGAAAATACAAACAGACAGAAAAGGGCTCCTTGTTTTATAATATGTATGGATAACATATCATAAAGATAGACTAAACGCTAGTAAATATCATGTTTTTTCTATTAGCTTTAACGATTGTACAAAGGTATAATGGTTACGGCCTGTTGTAATAGTCCTATTTGCCTAAAACAGATACTATACAATAAAATATCCATCAATACTTTATTCTATAGGGTCTGTTTTCAAAAACATTATCCCATATGTTTCAAATATAGATCACTATATTATTCTAAATTATTTCTTGGAAGCACAATTTTGTGTAACTGTTAAACATGCTTGCATTAAAAGAATGCATATATTTTTAATACGTTAAAGCAATATATTGCGTGAGTAGTGACGAAATTGATTATCTATTTTCTACATGTCATTAACAGCTGTTTTCTAGAAACGATCCAAATATCAATCTCCAATCCGATTCCGAGGATGAACCAATCCAATTGACTCATTTGTCAAAAAAAATCTGGTTAGTTTTTGACACATCGAAAAAGCGATTGAGATCGTTTATTGAAAATGGCGGCAAAAAAGTCAATAGTAAAGTAAAGCAATATCACACAATGGCCTTCACAATAAATAATTTTAATCATAATATGAATAATTTTTCAAGTTTGTGAGGACCCAAATTCTAAATGGCAGGGAGTATGGTATTTGAGATTTTTTTTATAACTTATATAAAATATTTACGTCGTATAAAATCTAAAACAGAAGAAATCATTGAAATCTGGTTCAAAATCCACAAGTTATAAGCCATTGAGAATATGTAAGTAGTAGGAGTGATTGTCAGAAAACAGGAAAGGAACAAAATACTTGCATGTAACGTTATTAGGAATTACGAGGCGTGTGAAACAAAAAGAAATGAAACGGTATCCCCATTTCACGCCCACTCCTGCACGTAGCAATATTTCAAATTTCAATTACTGCCTCATTTCTTGTCGAATTTTAATGCTGTTTTAACAAAAGGATTTCTTTTTTGTACTAATTGCTGTTACATATTACAAAAAGTAAAAAATCAAACATAGTCAAATACTTTATTGCAAAAGGAAGTTAAAAAACGCTCGGAATACGATGAACGCTAAAGCTGCAACGTAAGCTTTTTTACTTGACTACGGCGTATCAAGGACGGGTTGAAATATTCACCTGCAATAATTTTGACATAATTGGCTACTAACAGCTGTCTTGTAATATTAGGCACAGTGAAAAGGTCTGACTAAGATAGGACACAAAATTTGCATTTGGACCCTATTAGGGCCTAAGATGTATTTATTTATTATGTTGTTTTTATTGTTTTTGTAAAACGTCATTGATTAGGGCCAAAAAATTAACGTAGAATTTTTCACGTCTTTGTTTTGATTTGGACATGGGTAACGCTATAGGTTAAGGGGCCCTAATCCGTCCCTAGGGGCAAATCCGTCTTTTTGCAATTACGTTCTATGCGAAGGACTGTTTCAATAGCTAGAGGCATGAAAGACGATAAAATGTCCTATTTACCTATGGCTATTACGGCTTATTGCAAAAAGACGGACATGCCTCCGTAGACGGATTAGGGCTCCCTAACCTTGCCAATAAAAAGTAATGGTGCAGCCGGGTACGTATTAAATATCTGTGTAAAAAGTTGTATTTATAAAATACCCATATTAAAATTATTTTGACAAATATTTTTATATAATAGTACAAGGCACAATGGCAGTTCAAAATGGATTTTATTTAAAAACAGAAATATTATATTTAGAAATAAATGTAAAGAATGTACAATGTAATAAGCAATATATTAATGTAAATTATTTATTAGTTAAATATTTATGTACCTATTTAGTGTTGTAGCTAAATATTTGTAATTATATTTATAAATATCGAATAGTTGTAATTTTGACGTCGCTTAATAAACGCCTGGAATAAATCATAAAGAAAACATTTACAACACGCTTATTGCACATATTGCTTTTGTGTTTTGCTTGGAATAAGATCTTAAAGCAGGTATCACCGTGAAATTTTAGTAAACAAAATATATATTTTGCAATTTTAAGATATCAGCAAAGTGGTGTTTAATATTTTGCAATGAGTAATAAGATTTCCATTTTTCTATTCCAGCACCTATAATTTTAATAATATATTGTGTTGTTCTTGACACTCTGGTCACCACAGTCCCTAAACACCTGTACCAGACGAAACATAATGCTGCACAGCTCAAAGGTATAGGAAAGATATAGGAATGTTTGAGGTCACGGAATCTCGTTCACCTTACGTAACCAACAGCAAACTGTCTCCGCACTAATTCTTAGACAGTGGTACTTACCGTTCTATTTCTTCCTTAAACAAAAATGTATGCATGTGGTTTTGTTTAAGTCCTTTATAAGCGTAATAACATTAATTTTGAAGAACGTGAATTAATATTTGGTAGGTATATAATGGGTGTTTCTCGAGTGACAATTTTTGTAATTGAATCATGAATGAATTGTTATCTAGTCAATGCAGTTGCAGTGCATTTATGTGAAGTGACAAGGGCTAGAAGAAATAAATCACCGTTTGGGGGTAAAATAAAATTTAATATCAGAAATATAAGTATAGGTACAAATAATACACGAAAAATGGAATCACACATTTTTGGAATTAGATGTAAGTATTTTAAATACATATTCTGTAGAGACTCGGTTCCAAAATGTTAGAGATAATTTTCAGTTAAATCTGTTTCAACAATATTCCAAAATTATTATTACGTTTATATGTAAGTTATGTAGACATTTATTTCAAAACGGATGCGAAGACATAGAGATAATTTTCAGTAGAATAAATTTTAGGGATTTCTTAAATTACAATACGTATATTACGTCTAACATGAGATTATATACCTTACCACTAAACACACAGAGATCAAAATTACTTATATCTACTATGAGATTTAAAAGGACTAGTATGTTAACCATAAATAGACAATTTAATAAAATGCAAATTACATACTATTAAAGAACATTGTCCTAAAAAAATTCACACAATCGGTTTTATCAACTTAATAAACATCCTTAATATTTGAAAAATGTATACATTATAATCTGATATTCAAATAATTACATATACATACAATTTAAAAACGTGTGCCATTTTTAAATATTACAATATTTTATTTGTGCCAATATGTGATAACAAAAATGTTACAATTCTAAAATTATTTTATATTAAAACGTTTAAGAATTTCCATCGCTGTTTTATTATGAAACGCATAACTACTGTTCTAATAACATTGAATATATTGATACTTCATAATATTACACAATATGAGGTTTCTACTAGAAGGAAACATCCCTGTAGTGGGTGTGTTAACTGAGTTAAACATTTCAAAATAATCTAGAGGTACATTTAACTTATTCGACAGATAATACAGTAATGTAGATTCGTGTTATAAAATTAAATTAAATTAAATAAAAACAGGAGTAACATATCACTTTTAATAAATCTCATCACGAACCTTTCATATCACAAATAAATAGGCCTATCACAAGTAGTATAACCTCATACAGTCCTTAAAACTAACATCAATAAAATCACTTACTTAGTATTTGAAATAGCGATATCCATTAAATATATTACGATTATGAAATGCAATAAGAATGGCAAAAAAAAAAACCTAGAAAGCACAATTAAGAATTCACATGCTCTTGTCCGGGGTTAGTTCCAAGTCGGGGTAAATGATCATCGTTCCTATGGCCGCTGTCGTGCCGTAATTCGTTAAGGGAAAAGCCAATTTCTTTTCTTAATCTTTCTGAAGCTGTTGGAACATATGAATGATTTTATCTGCTGCCCTTATTTTGGTCGCGGTCTCTTT
This sequence comes from Manduca sexta, assembly GCF_014839805.1. Classification (NCBI taxonomy): domain Eukaryota; kingdom Metazoa; phylum Arthropoda; class Insecta; order Lepidoptera; family Sphingidae; genus Manduca; species Manduca sexta. Next base: position 16,203,026 of record NC_051141.1, read on the forward strand.
CCACTGGTTGGCACGAGTCTTACGGGTGTTACTGGGGCAGACTACTTGTTTCCTGTACGAGGCGATATTTTCACGCGGTGACAGACGGCGCTTGGCGTCAATGATTCGAGAGCAAAGTACTCGAGGCGATACCAGTTCTAAAGAAGATGAAGATGTCAGTTTCTTCCTGGGCGAAGTAATAGATCCGTGCTGAGGAGTGCTCACGTAGTTGGGTTCGAATCGAAACCTGTTAGGAGGGGCTCGTACTTGCTGACAAGGGTTTTCAGGGAGAGATGGTAGAACTCCAGCTGGCACATTGTCATTGGCCAATCGGGCCTGTTGCATTAGTCCTTGGGGTTCCTGAGCAGCGAAATTCTCCTTCATCGCGTTAAGTTCTAGACGCCGCATTATAATATTGCGGAGTTCTAATGCGCTTACGCTACCAAGCAATTCCCTATTATCATCAATAAAATTTGTAATAGCTATGGTCGCTTCTTCTGGTGTTAATTGGTCGTCACGAAAAAACCCATGCCCCTTGCGTAAGTCATCAATCCCTTGTTGAATGAGCCAGATGAATGTGCAAACGATTAATATCAAAGTAGTGAGAACGGCAAGAGCTGTTATTCCATTTGGTCCAGAAAATTTTGGGCGTGCCTTTCCTAAGGTTCCATAAGTAATAACGTTGTTTATAACGTTGCCCATAACTCTACATGTGTAAAATCCTTTTTTGTTTGTATCTAGCGTAGAGACCAACCGCAGTACTCTGACATAATCATTACTACTGATCTGATTTTCTATCTCTTTGGTATTTCCATATTGATCGGTTCCATTTTCATTTTTCATTTCTGTGTCTAGAATTAGCCATATAATATCATCAGGCGACCGTGCTCCCCCTGAGGGGAGGCAAGAAAGATTTAGCTGACCAGATTTACCCCAAGTTGTTTCAATGTAAAAATCCGATACACTTGCAGTTCTCGAGGATAGTTGCATTACTTTATCTTGGTAACGTTCCAGGCTAACTTCATGAAGATCATATAATACAGAATTTAAGCTGATTGAAGCAATGTATCCGTAGAAGGACGTAAATGTTTCTGAGACATTACTTTTTATTTGTTCAGGTACGCCTCCAACAAAATATGCATGAACGCAAAAAGTCAATGTAGATTGGTTTCCTTGGCAATATGGCTTCGTGTCGAACAGTTGGTAGGGTATTGTACAATTTTCTGACGACTTGCGTCGTTTCCGATCCATATCTGCCCCAACGACTACGTGTATTCGTTCACCTCCATTAATAACAGTTTCTATAGAGTTAGCATCTGCCTTTTTCGTTAAAGTTATATCTAGCCATTGATCTTTTAGGCATTCTGAAGCGCTAATACTCTCAGACCGATAGTCCCCTATTGCCAGTTTCACTCTAAGACGAGAATTTTGCAATGAGACGTGTAACCATTTATCGTCGCTGTTAAAGAATAATATGGTTCCAGAATCCCGTATCGGCATTAACGTCAGTTCTAATTTCCACTCATTTGGATCGGTCGAAAATGGGATGCGCATGAAATATTCTCTGTCGACTAACACGGAGGCTTCTTCTAAATTAGCAATCTCGTACGCTACGTTGTTAGCGACGGCCATTGGTGTGTTAGCGGCGTTGTGAACAGTGTAATAATCGTGCCCTTTATCAACTTCAATATCCAATGGACTGAAATTAAATATCACTTCTTGAATTTCCCCGTACAATTTTTCTCCAACTTTGATATCCATATTAGTATAGGGCAAGTGTGGATCACACGGAATTTTATATTCCATGGATATCGGATCGTCGTCCAAACGCAAAGAAATGTATTGAGTGGAAAGAGTTACCATCGCTGTGTGCCAGATCGCCGGTTCAATAGGGTTAGATGAACAAATCCCGGGTATCTCACAGTTATCGTTCATGCCGGCCGCGTCCAAACAGATATGCCATTTTTGGATGCTCAGACGAATGTATGAGGTGGAATCTATTTCGCCCCGGCGAATTAACATGCCTTGAGGAGATAATGGCAGAAATCGTATAAAGAAATGAATAAAAGTTACACTCTTACCATGACGAAATCTATATTTTATAAATGAATCACCGTTAAATAAAGCGACATTGTGTTTATACACTTCGCAAGGGGCTAGATAACAAGATCCAACTTCAGTCTTAGGGCCTGCGCATGGTTTTCCATTCCCAGATGGTATCGGCCTAGTGCATGACCGCGATCGCGACCTTTTACCGGCTCCACACGTCTGGGAACAAGGTCCCCAGTTCCCCCAACCAGACCATCCGCCATCGAGTGAACATTGCTTGTTTTCGCACTTTCGCAGTTGGTCGTGCTGGCCTCGACAATGAGTTCCCCAGGTTACAGAAACACGTGGTGTTTGTATTTCGAGGCAAGTGCGACGACGACGTTGGACACCATCTCCACAAGTCTCCGAACATGCAGACCACTTACCCCATTGTCCCCAATTGCCGCCGAAGTTGTGTCTCTCGACGGCGCACTGGTCACCGTGACATCGCTCCATTTGTAGCGGACTTCCGGAGCACATGTATTGCCGTTCCGACGGTGCAGGTGTGTCGCATCGCCTCAACCGCCACTTGAAGCCGTGACCGCAACGGGCGCCGCATGCTGACCACTTTCCCCAAGCTCCCCACTCTCCTATGACAGGGCAGCCGACGTTGTGCTTGACGCAAAGCAGAGCATTCCAAACATTTTCCGGATTCAGTTCCCAAGTATTATCTGTTGATAAAGCCGATACGATGGCTTCATACTGACAATCAGTAAGCAGGCAGCGATCCATTAGGGCTGGAACGGTTTCCAACTGTCGCATCGCTTCAGTCCTCGCTACATCTCCCTCGACGGCCTGCCTGAAGTCGTCTACCGTACAGTTGATTATGTGACACGACTCTGTCTCCTCGTCGGCTCCGCTGCACCCGATGCCGCTGGGAGAAGGTGGTGGGTTGGTACAATCTCGTGTTCTCCTTCTGTGCCCCATCTGGTCGCACGAACCTTGACACGCCGACCAAGGTCCCCACGGTGTCCACCCACCATCGATAGGACATTTTGGATCAACAATGACCCCTAACGCGCACTTCATTCGCCATAACAGCTCGTCTTGTTGCCTATCAACGAGCCTCCTACTTCGTGATACCACGATAAATAAAAGTGAAACTAAAATAATTAATGTCTTTTTTTTCATAGTTCTAAGTTGTTCTTAGATAAACTTCACAGTGAGTGCGTAGCGGTGCACTCCCCGCGAGGTCCCGAGAGCAATTGAATCGCCGCCAGTCGCGTTGACAGTGGCAGTGACAATTTAAGGGTAAATTTTGAAGTTTGACGTTAAGGGAGTACAGATAACTGGTAGCTTCTCATATATCATTCTACGCAGAAACTATAAAATATTTAGGGTCTATTGTCAGATGACTGAAGGGCGTTCCAGTTAGGACAAATATTTCAGTCAGATAAAGTTTATTAGTACCTAATATTTAGTACAAAAGGAACTAAAAATTACAATTATATGTATAAATTTGCATCACATTTATATTTAGTCAGGATATACTTAATAAAATTTATTAGATGGATTACTCTTTATTTAAAAATTTGCATTCAATTTTGCATATCATATTCATAGTTAAATAAATAAACACAAGTTTTGAACAATCATTAGTATATTCATTGACAATAGTTTTAAATACATTCGCATGTTTCTTTTGGCGGGCCAAAATATGTCATACATTATATAATTTAAATTTATGGGCCAACAGTGGCGAAGGGTAACATTTTCCAAAAGGGAACCCGGCACAACATATAGATACTACTAATATGCATAAATGTAGTTTGCAAATTGTTCCAATGATTATAATTAGATTTTATATAAGTTATAAAAGAGAAGCCGACAGGAATCGAGTTACTTACCTTCGCCACTGTAGACCAAATAGAATAAACATGGATATAGTACAATAGCTTTTCAAACCCATTATAAGCAAAGCTTCATAAAATAAGTGCAAATGAATGAACCCTTCCTAGCTGAATTTCGGCCACGGCAACCAATCTTAGAATCAGTCAGGTACACAATAGATATTGTACTACATATGTGTGTGCGCCAGAGTACACAAGTGGCATTTCTATTCTTTCACATGCATTGACCGGAGAGATCAGGCGCAGCATCAACTTGCAATGCAACGTGCAAAACAATGGTAGGACGAAACCTGTCATATGAATACAAAAAATAAATAAATTTATCCCTCACAGGGACATAACTAATAACATAATAATAATCAACAATTTAAGGTGTACAATGTACACTTAGAAATTATTATACAGTGGTCATTGATAATGTGTATTTTGTGTAAATATTTAAGAATATAATACAATGTATTCTAATCATTTCGCTTTTGATTTTTTTGTGGTTGTATTCGTTTTTATTTATACTTTAAACACATTTTCTAATTGCAAATATATTAAAAATAGTCTTGATAGTTCGAAAATTAAAATCGTTTGGGATCATTTATTGAAATCGGCGGTTGGTTAACGATTTGAACCTTTATCGATAGTTCATAGACAAGTTCAGTGGGAAACTAGAAAATCTTTCTAAAATCTTAAGTCTATGGCAAACTAGATACGTGAATAAAGAAGTAGGAAGTATAATACTGCTTTATCGTACAATGCTAAGTAATCTGCTTTAATTAATACAATACGTGTTCTTTTATTTTTCCCTCTAAATTAAAACACCAAAAATTACACTTTGGTATAACATTTCAAAAATATAATATTTTATGCAAAAATACTATTCCAAAATCACTTTAGAAAACTCACGTGTAAAATATATGTAATATATCTTTGTTATTTTGTATCCATAGAATTGAACTCGGCACATTAGTGGCATAGGGGGAAACGTTTAGATTTGTAACTTTCACGATCAAACATAAATGACGTTTCAATAGTTCGGGAATTTTTAAAGTGGGCCTGAATGGGGAAATCCGCAATTATGAGGAATAACGATATATGCTCAGTTGTCTTGGAAACGATAATGATGAAAACTAAAACTGCATCATTGGTACCTTGAAAAATCAATATTCCTAGCCAGAAATCGGATCAATTGATTTTGACAAAAAAACACTATTGTTACACTGTTTGATGGTCACTAATAAGGATCAAATTCTCGAAAGTAATGACATACGAGCAAAGACATTAAACTATATTATAGTTAGTTATAGACCGGCGGACATCGGGGCCAAATTTTTGCCCCAAAAGTTATTACCTATTGGTAATAAGTCGCTATCTCATTTGAAATGACCGTATGACAAGATGTCACAGCGTCTTAGATATTAATAAAAAATAATATATTTACAGAAAATATGCTAATATTCGCATTGAAAACGTACTAATCATGATATGGGAAAAATAGAAAATATTTTACGCTGGTGTTTGACTATGTTAAGGTAGATTGAACAACCATTACATAAGCACAAAATGTTTGTATCACTACATTAAAATTATACCAAAGACTTTCGAACATTTTACGCTATTCCGATTGTTTGGGATATCCCCACCTACGCCCAGTTGTAAAGTTCAATTTGCCACATATCGTCAAAATCGGATGCCAGTAACCAACCTAAATCTTATTATTAATAGCGAGCAAAGTGCATGCATTTATCGTTTACGACAAATAAGCAAGCGATATTCTAAAAATTTTCTTTCAACTCCGTGTCAGTAAATCAGAACCCAATTTTGTGGATGGTTGTACGCAAAGAATATTGGACAATGCAATAACAGCGAGTATGTCGACTTGTCAACATATTGCGATACCAGAAGCCATTTTGAGAGCCATTCTTTCATGTCCTGGTTTGAGAGATTGTTCCCGTTTAGCCCCCGTATGTGGCAAGCGTTCCGCAAACTCTCCGCGTTTAGAGATTCAACACCGCCCTCCCGGATAATGGCTTGATCCATTTCTAAAAGTAAAAACGCTCTGTATTTCAACTTGTTTCTTCTGAGAATTGTTTTTCTTAAGCCGTGCATTTTCTGTAGGTGTCCCTGGAATTAGGAGAACACAAAAATTATTATTGTGTTCGGGAAACGTTGGGACAGAGATTTTGGATTTGCGAATTGACAATACACTCGCAAACGAATTAATGAGTATTTCTCAAAATTAATATACGCAACGAAATAGTTTTATAAGACTGTCTGTCTCCTCTTTTTTATTTGACTTAATACATCTGTTCTATTAAATGATATGAATAATTAATGTATTAGCACAACAAAAAATAAAAATATAGAAAAAAATCTTAATAAAATTTCACACACACATCACGCATTTATCCCCAAAGAGGTATGCAGAGGCGCAACCAGAGCACCCACGTTTCGTCCCTTGATGTGAGAGGAGGCAAGCCTATCGCCATAATGGCCACAAATCCCAGACTAGCCTGATACTGAGCAGAAAAAACTAAATAACACTGCCTGACTCGGGATGCGAACCCAGGACCTCGAGAACTTTGCCGTTCCACGCATGCAGTACAAATACACCACCGAGGTTATAATAAGGTTTCGTAAAAACTAATTCGTCACGTGCATTTATTTCGAGAAATATATATGTATGTTTCTTAATTTTCAATTTCGCTTCTTTTATCCTTGCATATTTTACACATGGCTGATGCCTAACATGTTAGTAACAATTGAATACATTTTGTAAATAAAAATACGTAATATGAGATGTCGCGAGCTTTATGAGTAAAAAATATGGTAAGAAAATGTGTTCAATTTTAATTAGGTTTATAAAATAAAATATTAATTTAATTTGGACTAAGTTTATCCGAAGAACAATATGGCTAATATAGGCAACCGAAACGTTGCGGATCGTTATAATTTAAAATTTATCAGAAGCCTATGCTAGGTTTAAATTTAATTTTAAAATGACAACGATAAACGGATGCTTGATACTATGCCTCCACAGTAAAAGTATAATGAAAAGTAAAAATTATTAATTAATTTCTTAAAAAAAAACGCTAATGTTCTTTGTAATTAAATTTATCTTTTATTTTTATCAACATGTACAGAAAATAAAAGAAAAGTAAAGTTGAGAAATAATTATAATATATTGAGAAATATTTGAGCCACATTTTTTATACCTATCTGAATCTTGTGACTAGTTTCACTTTGGTAGTATTATTATTAATAAAATCTACTGTTTATTTATTATTCGCAGCAGCGCACTATGCTATAATTATATTTGTTTTATTCAACTTCAATAAACCGAATAAACGGAGTAGTTACTTATTTTAACTAATTACATTTTATGAGCTCTTTACACTTTTTATTTCTTGATTCATTGTAAATAATAAAATATTTATAAACAAAATTAAATAATTAAATAATTAAAACAAGACTAGACATATTCGTAATAATTTTTAAATATCTCAATCTAATAAAAATGGTCAGGCAATATATTGATATAATAAACGTGAACTCAGAACTTAAATTCAGAATTCACTTTAATTATAACAAGTACAAGATGCCGCAACAACGCGGCGTAGAAGAAAAGTGCCTAAGATTATTATCGACGCAATTATTCGTCCACACAGACGTTGCGTGGTGTAAGCGCAGGCGTTGCATCACAATATATATTAATGAAGTCAACATAACTACAAAACCGTTACATAGCGAAACATTTCTTTAAACGATAACGCTCATCGTCTACAGAGACAGTAATGCAACATGTTAATATAAAATTTGATTACATCAAGTATCACTAAGCTCCTTATAAAAATTGCTCCACTGTTTCATCCGTGATTTGCTAATATCGAGTGGGTAGATGTCAAAATATTTTTTATTTTATTATTTAACACGAAAAAGTGTTTGAACTGCGCCTGAAGTGCTTAAGTATTCTTTATAATGATTGTGTTGTGTTATGCCTTTTGTTAAATAATAAAAAAAAAATGATGATAATCGCGATGCTTCGTAAAGAGTATTGAATGGCAACAGATGGCTATCTCATACCATTCGCTACAATCATGCCTACTGAGCTACTTCTTCACGCTACGGCGGAAGTGGATCGACTGCGGCAAATATAAATTTAAGGGACAGCATTTGACATTACCATTAGACTTTAGAGCCAAGCACAGGAGCGTATAGCATGGGCAAGAAAACAAGCACAAAATAGCGGTAAAACTAAAGAACACAAAAAGTATTACAGGGCTGGTATTATTGTTAAATATTACACACAAATGATACCGTTGCACAATTATTAGAAAATATATATCGCCAGTGAACAGGATATGCATTGAGACTAATCTAGCTCAACGAAATGTGCTACGCTAATAGTAAAATATTTATCAACATTTTTACTATTATTATGTGTAACCTTTACTTTTATTACTGTAAAATTAGCGAGCTGGGATCGCATCGTACTGACGCTTTGCTATTGCTGTCAATCAATACTATAAAATTTGAGCCGCTTTAGAGTTTACTAACAAATTGCATTCGCATCGTTGAATTAAATAATGAGCTCACTCTTTATGTGCCCACAAAAGTCAGCTCTCAAAAACTTAACTAGATAAAGAAATGCAAAATATACGTTTATCAACAATCACAATTCGCACATAGCATTATAGATTGGTTGCATGATTGATTTAAAAGATAAGGACAAAATATTCTGGCACATTTTTTTGTTTTTATAGAATTTTCAGAATTTGGTGGAAAAATATTTTTCTGTTTGTAAATATACGACACACATTATACAAACATCGGAGTTATTTTAGAATTTAAAATATAGCAGTTTAATATCCTAGATGCGAATTTAATCCTGGAAATATTTAATATATATTTTTTCATTCTATCTGTCGGGCCATTTGAATCTCAATATAAGTTATGTTCACTTATCATTTATTTTATCGAAATATTATGTAGTTTTATCATTTTACTATTAATGTATGATGGACGTATCATCACAGCATATCAAGTGCTGTTAGTGGGTACGAATGGTGTTACATTTCATTCTGAAAATTATATAGTTTACATCGGAACTGTTGTTGTAAGAATTGCATTTTTATAGGAATAAATAGCACATCCACCACATACAACATTTATGTAACATTACGTCCACTGCAGACATTCTGTAGTACAAACAAGATTTCACAAAATTAGAAAAAGCATTGTCAAACGCAAACGCAATTGGCGCACACAAGTTGTTAATGATACATGAATCAGAACTGTTAACTTACCATATGCACATATGTCAAACTATTCAAGTGATACGGCTCTTTGCTAAACAACTCTTTACAATCGAGCAAGTCGTTAGGTGATGGATGGACTCCGGAACCAAGCGATGCCACCACACCCCTCCATTTTCTTTTTAATTCACTGTCAGGGATATCTTCGACTTTGGCTTGTAACGCTCTGAACACAGGCTTATTGTGCCTCAGACGTTCAGTCAAATCTTGCCTTGTGAATTCAACTTTTTGCTGGATAGACCAGAAGTGGGAGCACAGTAGTTTCCGCGGTTTTAGAAACCTGGAATTTAGAAAATATTTAAGTTTATTAATGTGTTGTCATTTTATTTTTCTTATATGTATGTTAACTAACAATTTAATATCTATGTATTATTATATCACATATTTTCTACATAAAAGCTGATTTTTTAAAAATAATGGGAATATTTATGAGGAACAATTATTTTTTTGCATAATTATTATGCATATAAAAAAGTTATTGCATAAATCATAGAATGGATTTGCATGAATTTTGCATGCAGAAAGACAAGTCTTGTGTTTTTACATAATAAATTATTTTTTATTGACAGAAAGTTAATGAAAGACTATTCTAATAAAACAACACTTCAGAGGCCATAGAAAGATAATGTTATTCTGCATCATAACTTATAACAAAATTACCCAATAAATACCTAAACCAGGAACAAATATAATAATACAAGGTTACATAAATAAATAATCCCCAACTGACTCGCTTCAAGATCTGTTAAAGCTCCTCATTGAGCAGTTGACTTCTCACAGACTCTGGCTTGGTGGCTGTCAATAATGTGCTATAGACTTGACATTTAAATCTTAGAAATACTTGCGTAATAAAGATACTTACGCCAAAGGAAATATAATATAATTCCCAAAAGGTATCGCAGAAAGAATTAATACAGGGGCAATTCGCCACATATCTGAAGGCATTTTCTCATAAAGCTCCAATTCTTGCCTGCTCATCTTTGAGAAGCCACGGTCCTTTGCCACCTTAAGCCGTAGTGAAATATACATCTTCAAATCACGTAGGAAATCTTTTATTCCCACACTGAATACTCTGTACATTTTAACAGCATTCGGAAATCTGGTCTCCAGTACTTTTGTGTAGTTCTTAACGTAATCTATATATCTCTGTACTACATACATTCGTAATTTCTCTTTTTCATTTCTGAGTGCCTTTGTGTGCTTCAGTCGGTTGATGGTCAGGAACCTGGAATGTGACAATGGTGTATGTGAATATTTTTCAGAATTTAACTGGTATGTTAAAAAAAATTCAATTAATGTCATTGGTAAAATTGTATGGTTTTATGTAATTATGAAAAATCATGAAAATTAATTAATCTTATTAAAATGAATGTCTATATAATTTCTGTAACTATAAGAGTTCCTTTAAACTGTATTAATAAAATTATTTGATTATTCAATTCAAATATTGAATAATCTATCATAGTCATTTAATTATTGGTATTGCTATGACCAAAGTTCAATTTTCATATGGGAGCACCATTACTTTATAAATTAAAAAATAATTATTTTATTAATAATACTGTTGAGTGTGTATTGATGGCTGACTGGCTTATATCAAACTCAACTATACCTTATTGCCCACTGAATATTGTTTACATAAAAAACAGTATAAATAATTTTATTCATTGAACTCCCACAATGCTACTTTTAAAAATAGAACAATCTTTAAACCCTCAATCATGAGTAAAACATTAAAGGGATGTCAAATATGAAATGGATTATAATTAAAGAGATGGGACTGGTTGTGGATGAGGATAAATTATAGAGATTACAATAAATCTAGAGATGGTGAGGTACCATCATTATGCTCCATTGCTAGTTTAGGTTTGGGATTCAGCTTAACTAAACATGGAGTCTTCCCCTAAACAGAGTTATGAATAAATGTAGACTAAAACAGAGATATTTATCTATTAGCAGTTTATTTTGTCCCACATTTAATTTAATATGAAACGTGAATTGAGTAAAAATGTTAACCAACAAAAAAAAAATACCATAATCTTTAACAGCAGTACCTTATTTTCACTTTGAGAATAACTTTGCTATATTTAAATAAGTTACCTATCCAACATCGCAATGAATATTTGACACTATTCCATAATTTAAATAGTACTAATCTATTTATTTAAGTACTATAAAGTACTAAAAAATGTATTAATTACGTCACGTAAAATAGATATAAGTAACTTTAGACTAGAACTATTGGTAGTAAAGCCGCTATTTATAATATGCTTAAAAATATTATCTGTAATAAGGTTCTAATTATTGAACAAAATATACTTTACGTCTAAAATAATGCGTAATAAATGCTGTAAATAATAATTCTTGGCTTCAATTTAGGTTGTTTACGGTTACAAAATACCAATGTTGATTACCTCATACCTGTTCCGCTCGATTTGCTGGAAACTGCGGCTTGCTATCGCACTTGTGCGACCACAGTACATTATTGTATTGGATAATGTGGCTATTTTTTGTGCAAGCATTTTAAAAATTATATAAATACGCGAGTTACAAAATGATCCACAATTCGCCTTCCTCTTCCAAAAACAAAATCAAAACTGAGTTATGAGTGTTGTGTTGCCAGATGTTGTCATACCTGCCAATTAAATTAAGAAAGCCCCAAAGTATAGGGATTTCCTGAGAAGAACCTCGCCTAAAAAACTAGGCGACAAAAAACTCGATTGTTTTTATCTAAAACCTTTTTAATACAACTAATTATATACTGCATGAAGTAGTCTAAAACTTTGGATTGGTATTTTGTTCCGCAGTTTAATCTTCTTTATAATCTTTTTCGAATGCGCTAAACTTGTGTTATAATATATCTAGGTAATTAAATTGTCAAAAACGTTTGGTCAATTTCTATGAAAAATTTGTAAAATGTTATACATAGATCCAAAAATGCTCGTATTTATACTTACTGTTCATTGCGCCTCTAAAGGGAAACCCCCAAAACATGACATCTAAAAAAGTCCAAGTCCATAAATATATACGATCGTGTCCATACTTATTTTTTTTTTCAAGTATTATTTAACTATATGAAATGTTTCGATGTGGGGAGTTTATTACCTGTATTAGCATTATTAAAATTTAAGTCCAATCATTTTCTTATCCCAAATTTCCTTAAAACTTGCCGAAAAAACGGCTCAAAGCAGTGATATCCAATGCGCTCTGTCTCGATCTATGCACTATACAGTGCGCAGGAAATGCAAGAATGCGTGGCGTGTGCCGCTACGCCCTGCACCAAGTGGATTGTGGCTTAGATGGATGCGATCATGCGGTCAAACTCAACTTAGGCCCTCTAAACCAAACATATATTTACATTACACTTAGTTTAAATTTAACACTCATTTCTTATTTAAAACATATTAAGCTTATACTTAACTAGTCGTAATAATTTGTCCATACATCTGATAATATTTTCACCGCTAAAATGTACCTACCTAAGTATCGATTTTATGCAAGATTACAAATTATTAAAACTGGTTGCATTGCTGAATTTAAATAGAACAGTAATATCTTAAAAATATTGGTATTGGTCAATATGCCCCATTCAGAATGATAATATACTTACCTATTTACTTATACGTAGGGAAAATGCTTGTTGAATACTACATATAAAATTATGTGTTGGATTCTTGCATTTATGAAATAAATAGGTGAATCACAGCCTAAAGCCCTTATACTTATTGTATTTTTATGAACAAAAAAGAAATACTTATTAGTAAAACACAAAAGTGAATAGGCGATTTGACGTTTTGAATTTGTTCAGCTAATTTTGTGGCTGACTGTACTTATGAGTTATGATGCTCGACTCGGGATATAACAAATTGTTCCGGGTGAATTAGGAAACCATTTTCTAATACTTACATAAAGTCCAAATTAAGTAATTATTCTTATTAACCTTACACTGTCGCCTCCTCTATATATTTGCAGACATTAAAGTCTAGTTTATCACTAAATTTCCACTAATTAATACTATACTTACTTCCTAGTCAAATATTGAAGGGCCGACCTTTAGCAAAGTACTTGGTCTTCGTGGCCACACTTGCAGTTTCATGTGACAGCAATAGGAAGGCCCAATATACGTCCCTCTCCTTACCACTATCCCACTGATTTGGGGAAGAAATCTCATTTTTCCCAGTACAAAAACAACACCTATGTTTATGAATTCTGCACTTTATCCAAAGAGACTAAATATAAAGGAATTTCTTATAAAATTAGAAGGTAAGTATTTGAACAGTGGATATTTGGTACACCATGAGGGGACCTACCGAAGTCGATGAGTAAAAATTTTGTAATCAAAACTAATATTAGCTTGAACTTAATTTTATTATTTGAGCAATGGAATTTGCAGGGTTTGCCCATATTCCTTAAGATAAGAGGCATTCTATTGTTGATGTGAACAGTGAAAAAGAGAAAATATCTGCTCAGAACAACTAAGTACGACTTTGTAAACAATGCATTTATAATGATTTGCAACGCTGCCATAAAAATAAATAAAGAAGAGGGTATTCATATAATATTGAGTATCAGCCATTATTATTCTTTAAAACATGTGTCATAATGTTTTTCATCCTATTGAAGGATCAATCAAGCAAACCTTTCTATTAAAATTTCAAGATAATGAGCACAGATGAAAGATTTCCAGCACAATTGTAATAAGATAATCAGGTTGAATAAATTTGATATCATTTTCATAAAAAAAAAAGAAGGAATTACATGAAACGGCAATCTTTTAAATGCAATTTTAGTTAATTGTTTATATCAATGTTCAAGTTTCAGAGCCAATATATTTTATAATATGATGTTTGCAATAAGAAAATATCATGACTTTATTATCATTCACTTTACTTGGAGTATAAATAAAAATTCTGATAGTTTAAGCACAATATTTATTTAGATTTCAGTAATTCTACTACAAATTGATTTTTCTTCTCTATAATATAATTAATTTAGACTACTTTGGCCTCTTTCAAGTTATACTTTTGCATAATGAGCATAATAGTAAAATCGCTATCTACATTAACAAGCATGATTATAATGAATATGGATACTATATTAATGTTATGATTAGTCATTCTACAGAAGCGATCTAAAATTTCACTTTGGAATGTTTATTTATATTATTACAATAAATGCAAATGTTATGTTTGGCTAATCCATCAAGATCTAGTAAGGTATAAAAAATTTAAAAATATATCCAAAAAACTGGTTAACAATTTGTTTCTTAACTTAGAAAAAGACAAAGCAAAAAACAGTATGTAATCAAGATTTTTTTTTAAATTACTGTTCAATGCAAACAAAAACTATTGATCAATTCAACATAGAACAAATTTTTTAGTTTTTATTAAACTAAAATTTTAAGATTGTATATTGCATTAATTCCAAAAAACATATCTAAAAGATAGTCATTTACAGTTTGAAAATTCATGCCGTCCATCATGGATGTGATACACCATTATTTTTCACATATCACTGGTTGGAAAAATACTAGCTCCTTCAATCAGAAATGTTCGTATCTCATCTACATCAAACGCAATGACAATATTATACAGCGTCAATATACATATTACAGTACTCTAGGTTGATTACAATGCTATAACTAGACATATGTGTAGCGAACAGAGGACAAGAATTAAGCAATATCCAATAGGATCTACCTATCTCTAGTGTGCTTAGATTCAAAATGAATGACAGTATAGTCTAGTTAGATTGTACTAGAATACCGAAAATGGCACATAGACTGCTCTGGATCTTGCAGTCTGTCAAGTAGGTGGCCTTTCCATTGCATGTCCCTATAAGGAACACCTTACTGATTGCGTTGCCTGTGAAGGTTTTCCCTTATCTTGTTGATCAGCTCCCTCTTGATCGAGTCGGGCACAAGAGCGCGGGCACGCGGGGTCACCTGGTTGACCAACATGTCAAAGGTGACATTGTTGGGCCCATTGTTCTCTTTGACGAATTTGCGACACATAGCCCTGACTTGGTCTCTCCAGCCGCACTCAATAAGCCGCTTTCTAAGCAGTTCCTTGAATCTGTAATCATATCACTTGTAAGACAAGCTCTGGGTATGGTGAGGGTAATGGTATAAGGTGCAATTTATCGTTAGTACCTGTCCCGGTCGCCACTGGAAGTCAAGCGGGGATGAGCCTCTTTGATCAAGATATTTTCATTATCGAAAGTCATGTTTATTCTTAAAAGAATTTAAAAATATATTAGTATTACAAGTGATATGAATTAAAAAATACAGTAATAGACCTTAGACAAAAGATAATGGAAACGAAAAGGATCTAAAGGCTAAATTACTTTCATACATACCAATTAAGACCGTCGACACCTTTTACTGATTACTGGGATACTTTATATCCGACTATTTTAACGTACCGACACACAATACCTACCTCAACACAGCTCGACACTCAATACGAAATACTAGAGTAATGGCCTATACAATTTTAAAATTCAATACTTGTAATCGGTGTTGCCAATTATCATTTTTAAAAAGTAGTAATTACCAAATTTGTTGGTTGAAATTAGTATATTTATTCTTTTTTTGTCTAATTTCTTGTGGAGCCTCACATAATATTGTATAGGAGCACGAAAAAAATATAAATTGCGGCTGTATTTTATTCAGTTCCAACTATTTTTTTTAATTACTTAAGAAAATACCTATAAATTAATGTTTCTTACACCAATCGATGGTAACAATTGCTTCTACATCAAATATTTTCATATTTTCAATAATAGGAAGATTTATTGCTTTTGGTAGATTGGTTGGCTAGTCGTGGAATTGGTAGATTTATCGAATAGTTGTTTATATATTTTGGCAATACTTAGGGCAACTGCTTGTAATTATTACCTCAGAAATTAGTTCTTTAATTCTTTAATTTTTTTCTGAGTTATTACTATTCGTCAAAATTGCAGAAGGCAAACGGAAGGAGGTTAGACAAAGAGAATTATAATATATATGAGGTTGGATATGTTATTTATCTATGGATGACCGGAAACAGTTTATTGACATTAAGTTCGATGTTGACTGTCTAACATTTCATAATATCCCCTATTTTTAAATAAACTTATCTTGCTTAGAATTCCTTGAAAACCTATATAATATTTGGGTGTCTTTTTGTTAAATTTAATAATAATATTCTATTAAGCGTATGGTAAATATATGATTATGTTGATTATCTACACAAATCACTAGGCAACTGAAAACGGCAACAATAGCGGCGGTCGGTAGGTCCATTACATTGTTAAAATATTTGTATTGATGTGATTAAACAAAATTTAATCTGGCAACATAGAGCTCAGGCTAGGCCTAGCCAAGTTCACAGCTAGAGGTAGAATCTATTATAATTCTCTTTGGATAGTCCTTAAGGAGTAAATCAAACCAAAAAAAAAAAAAAAATCTCTTTGGATAGAATAATTTTGAGCGGACTATATCGTAGTGTTATATTATAATTTCCATATATATCATAATTCTCTTTGGTTATATTCTTTCTGGACTATAATATAATATAGGTACGCAGCATGTAAAAATGCGCACCGCCCCGTCCCGCCCCGGCTAGTTGACGGAGAGCCAATTGCTTGTCATTGTTCTGAGAGCCAATGTCACAAAAAGTAAAAAATATATATTACTATTCTCTCAGTCACTGACAGTTGATTAGTGACAGAAAGCAGACAGAAATGGATTTGAAACCGCGGTTAGTTCAAAAATGTGGAGTTATTAAGCTTCGAAGCGTTCACTTTCGAAGTGTACAGACGACTTCATCAAGGCTACAACTACTACTGAAGGCCGCTTCCTACAGGCTAGCCTGGACTTCTTTAGCCTATTTTCAGCAGAGGGCTGTGATGATGCATTAACTTATAAGATTTAAAAATATATATCTTGTTTTTAGATTTTCACGCAGCTGTCCGGAATGTAAAACTCCCAACGATGGAGAATTCAAGAAAATACTTGACCTACAGAATTCCGGTCTTGTCGTTTACATTCACAAAGAAGAGAATTCCCCGGTAAACATTTTTTACCTGTAGGTATTATTAATAATCTTAGAGATATTATGAAAATGGTTTAAAACGAAATTACGAAAACATAGCGAGTTCACCTAGGTACGTAAAAATATTTGGAGTAAAAGTCTTACTGCGTAGCTTTATGGGTAAATAAATAATCCGGGACATGGACAATTGGTTTATTTTTTGTCCTAATTTCATCAAAATCCGCCCACCTGTTCACGTTTACTTTTAATATTTTATGGTATTAAGATTAGATTTCAGAGTATACCTTCTTAGGTATCTAACACTAATTCAAAATTGCTTAGATACCTATACCCTTAACATATGCAAATGCAATCAATGCAGCGTGACCCGTGGTGCGTGAATATTCGAAAGAAACAAGATTTATTGTTTTGGATCATTGGGTAGTTGACCTCCATTTCATTACAAATATTTCCGTAATGTAGATATCTACCATCTGTATATTTTCCTGGTTTTTCTGTTAGGATGAAAGGAAAATTAGTGAAAGGAAAAATGAGTACTACATATTACACAACACCAACCACAAAGACTTGAAAAGGCCAGATTTTATAAATGAGCTTTGTAAGTACTTTTAAAAGATAAGTGTAAAAAAATTTAAAGTCATGATAAAACTATGGTCTGGGATACATCGAAATCAAAAATATACTTACACACACACACATTTTATCCCCGAAGGGGTATGCAGAGGGGCAACCAGGGCATCCACTTTTCGCCAAGTGTGTTCCGTCCCATGATGTGATAGGGGGCGAGCCTATCGCCATATCGGGCACAAATTCCAGACTCCGGGCTGATACTGAGCCGAAAAACCTAAATATCACTTTGTCCGACCCGGGATTCGAACCCAGGACCTCAGAGCGCTGCCGTACCGCGCATGCAGTAGGTACAACTACGCCAAGGAGGCAGTACAATATATTTAACATTTTATTTATTTAGTACGTTACTGTAGGATAAGGTAATAAACAATAAGTCATATAAATCTTTTTTATAGGCCAGTACAAAACTAGATGTTATCGCTGTAGGACAATAGTACAAAAAGTGCGCAATTTATTAGATGAGATATCAGCAATAAGGAGAAATGACGTTCTTGGCGTATGCACATATTGCAAGAAGGTCAACCCTGCTGGGAAATGTAGGAGATGTGAATTTATAATTGAAAAATTTCGGAATAATAAAGCGAAACAAAATGAAGATCGTCAAACTAAAGTCAACACATGGTTGAGTAGGGTACGAGAATTTCTTGAGTCCTTTTTGGAGGAAGAAAAATCTTGCAGGCACAGATCACACCGAGAGAGTTCGGTTACTGAGCTGCAAAATCTTTTAGAAGAATTGAAATTACCTCTGACCATGCGCGAACCAGATATAGAGCTGTTCACAACCGCTGATTCCCAGGTAGTGATTTCTCAAAGTAAAGAAATGCTTGAAGAACTATTATCTAAATTGAAATTACGTGGTGAAGAAAGTTTCATGTCAGGTTTTCACATGTCTCCGTCAGCATCTCAATCCACTTGCGTATGTAAACATTTGAGAGATAATAAATTTTTAGTATTGCCTCCTCTGACGGAAACACAGGAAATTGTGGATACAATGCCGATTCAGGAGAGTGATAAAGATATCAAAGAGGGGATAAAAATAGGTCTAAGTGAAAAGAAATCTGATGAAAGAAAACGTGATTTCGCAGGCTCAAAATCTCGTCTTAAGGAAAACGTGAAAATTGCTGCTAAAGATGGTGCACTACTTAAAAAAAGTACCTCAAAAGAAAAAGGAAAAGCGAGCAAGGAGAACAAACCACCAAAAGAACCCAAAGAACCAAAAGAACCAAAGCCACGTAAAAAGTCTTTATCACCCGAAGAAAAACTAATGTTAAAAATGATGAAGCAAAGAGAACAACAAAAGAAGCAAACCGAAAAACCGGCCAAGAAGGAGAAGTCGATGGTATTGCCCAAGTTTGAAGAATTACCGCCTCTGAAGGTTCACGAGGTCGTAGTCATTGAAGAGTCCTCGGAGAGTATCCTCGAATGTAGAGATCAAAAAGCTGCACGTCCAGTGGAAATGGTGAAAGGTAGTAAGATAGTGAAATTCGCTCCCCGTGCTAATGAGGACGATCTTTCTGTAGAACCGATGCTGTTTAAGACGCAGCCGGTGTGCCCAGAACCAGTGACGGAGCCACCACCACCAGCAACCACTCCCATTCGCAACCCATCAACCGACAATACGCAAAAAAAGCAGAAACAAAAGGACACAGTGAGTATGAAATGAACTGCATTTATTTTGTAAGCCCTATCTAAAATAAAATATATCATTATAATATCATAAAACTAATATATAAATTTGCATGCTGTGGTCTCCTACAATTGAAGAGGCACCTCACATTGCTAATTGTACAAATTGCTACGACATTGTACTTATTATATGCCGTGTATCCTTCGTTGGAGGTCCTTAAATAAATAAATAAAACTAAATCTTTTTTCGAACTTTTTTTAAGGGTTTACAGGTGGAAATAAACACAAAAGGCCTCATAAATTATGAGCTGTCGAATCGTGACTTTATTGACAAAGGGTGGACGCAGCTTCCTACAACGAAGATAATGCGTAGGGTAAGCAAATTATCTATGGTACTTAAAAGAATAAACTATGGGGCCGTTGTTCCATTCGTGATTCGTGTGCCAAATAAATATAATAATGGCACTATTACACTGGATAAGCCTCACCGCCTTCGCCTCGTAATGAATTCTCTATAATTCGCCAGCCTGAAAAGACCCATAACTTTACCTCCCTACGGTTGAATCAATGGCGCCTAAAACGTATGGCGTAAAAAGCAACAATTAATCATATTTTATCCATTGTAATATACTTATAAGGCACTTATTATTTGACATCTGGAAAATGGTATAGGGTTTCTTTATTATTTTAATATATGGGCCCGATACACTGCACCTGATGGTAAGCGGAGTGGGAGTGGAGTGGGGTTCGGATGAGTGTCGACTGAGAAGAGATGGGCATTACTCGCGAGTCGTTACAATTACGCCGGCCAGTTTGTAACCAATTACTATTATACAAATTTAATCATGAACGACATTGAGAATTGCGTCAGTAGCGTAGCTGCCGCAAGAGGCAACCAGGAAAGCAACGAATGTCGCTACATGATTATCTACTATCAAATTCTGTAGCAAAATATTTTTTCAATTATGAATTGCTACGTTAGTGATGAGATTCTAAATGCTGGGTTTGAGTCGTTAAATATTGAAATTGTCTCTCATAGTTTCCGATATTCACAAACGAATAGGTTACAAATAATTGATACAACTTGTTCAAAATGATGACTCATTTCGTTAAAATTACGCGTAAGGTAGAAACGGGTATTAGGAGTCAGAGGGCAATGATGGTCATGTTCATAACATGCAAACAAAAGTTTAAACCACCGAATATCAATCTTAAAGATTCCTTGCATACACCTCTCATTATACCCGCGTCTTGCGAACAGGACACGGCAATCATTTGCAAGGAATATCCTTTACTCGTTTTCGCGCATTTCATGTAATTTTTTCAACTGCACCAAATAAACGATTAGTAGATTATTATGATAACCTAACACAGGGCGGGCGAACTGAAGCTAAAACACCGGAACGCGTTAACGTTTTGTCGACAACTATAAACTATATTTACAGTATTCTGAACTATGTAAAGTAGTCGAAAATTCAACTATTTGAACTAGTTCAACGTTAACGACAAACTACTTCGATGCGTCGAGTGGAAATATCTCGGCAACCGACATTATTGTCTGGGGAATATTCGAAGTTGATGCATGCCGATAGAGATAGGTCTATTAAGCATTATTTACCTTGATAATAGGTATGATTAACCTGGATAACGTTGCAATAGCAACTACGTAGGTCATGTTGTTTACATTATTACATATAGATTAAATTTTATAGTAAATGATTTGAAATTGATCAATCTTCTGTACTCATACACTAACACAGGCAGCCCTTGCCATTCTGTTGGTCCAAACCTGGGCCTCGGTTGTGTTAGAATATTGCCGAGCTTGGAATTTGAACCAAAGACCTCCCGGACGGCCGTATAATTATAACGAGGAGTTTACATCCAATAAAACACATTAAATGTAGTTAATTACACAATCGAGAAGCGTCTTATGAAATGTATTTCAACTATAAATTTAACACGCTTGCTTATTTCAACCGTTTGACGAGCAGTGGAAGTTTAATTTAATAAACTTCGCTGTTGATAAGTTCCCCTTTGCAAATGCGTGCGACGTCGTGAGTGTAAAAGGCATGTGAATCTGCAATCGTGTAAACGGTTAATCGATTTTTTGTATTACCTAGTTTATGAAATCGAATTCTAGATTGTACTAGATTATTTTTTGAACTGATTTAGCTTTTTATTTGGTTTAATCGAAACATATTTTAGCGAATACTTATAACTTAGAAAATGAAATTTATGAATGATGCTAATCACCTATCAGAATTTGGTATTTAATTCTTAGTATCTGGTACCTATAATGTAGAATTTAAAAAGCGGCGGTAGCCTAGTTGGGTACGGAACGGACTGCCGAGATGAATGTCCGCAGGTTCAAAAACCCAATGGTATGATGCCCTTGGGTTTTTGAACCTGCGAACCCTGTGATTTTTTTTAAAAAATATGTGTGTATTCTTTGTGAATTATTGCTTACTTTAACGAAGGAATATATCGCGAGGAAACCTGCATACCTAAAAAGTTCTCTATAGAAATTTTGAGGGTGTGTGAAGTCTACCACTCCGCACTAGGCCAGCGTGGTGGACTAAGGCTAATTCCTCTTAGTAGCAGAGGAGGCCCGTGCCCAGCAGTGGGAAGGTATAGAATACAGGGCTAATAATATTATAATGTAAATTTTACCTAAATTTATGGGTAGACATATACAAATAATTTCTATTACAATACCTTATTTAACTAATAATAAAATAATCGATATTAATACATCACAAAACAAATCGATTCGGCTGAATTCGATAGTTTATTATTCCCATCCCTGATACTTATCCGTAAAACTATCACGATTTACGAGTCAGGGGTGACCTTGCACAGCTTGTTTTCAAAGTAAAACTTTATAGAATTATGTCACTGGTGCAATAGTTTTGAGCTGGAATTTTACACGATGCGAATAAATGGAGTCAGCAAATATTCTCAACAAGCTACTCGTACGTTTATAGGAAGTTTGTGAAAGTAATTTACTAGAATCCCTTTTGAAGAGCTTTAAAATCTACATTTTAATATTCACTGATATTTAACTGCAGTGCTGATTTTACAAGGTTTTAACGGAACTATTTCGAATACTTTTATATTTTTTTAAATAATTGTAAGTAGTAAAATGAAAAAGGTAGATAGATATAAACGCTAGAAGCATAATTAAAACATAATTTTGACGGATTTCCACCGTACGAACTAATATAACATTAATAAAGTGTTTTAAACAATGCATTGCAGTAACATAATCGTAACAAAATTTAGCAATAAGATAAATAATCATTAACTAATATCTACCAATAATTTTCTCAACTATGACGCAGATGAACATATATAAAATGGTGCCAGCAAATCCGAAATACGATTGGTTTAAAATCAACAAGTTGAAGGGAATCAAGTTCTATGACACCGGTGAGACATTGGCCGAGATTGATATGGATGGTTGTGGTCGATGGTACTATAAAAATGGCGGTATCGCGCTCGATTATTATAATGCTGAAGGTATAGTCAATGCTTTGTTCAAACGCGGCCTGTAAATCAAGGTAACTTTGGTGTAAAATCTAATTAGATTTTTTTATTAAAGTACATATATGAGTCGGCGTACACAATCATATTTCTTTACAGAATCACGTTACTTATATTATGTGTTGTTCGCGTCTTGCCTCGCGTGATAAACCTTTTTCGCTAAAAAAGTTCTAAAGACGGTACGATGCCGTCGCAATTTATTTAAAAAGTCATATTCAATAATTTCATTATTTTCCATGGAAGCAGATTACCAGGATAAAAAATTGCATATTATGTGTTAATCCAGGACATGGTCTACTCGTGTGCTAAATTTCATCCCAATCCGTTCAGTTCTCTCTGCGTTAACTTATAGCAAACAAACAAACATGTTCACAAACTTTCGCAGTTATAAAATAAGTAAAAATAAAAATAATATTTTTATCGTACCTATGTATATTGAATACGACTTATAATTTAAACGGTACCCACAGTAAACAATATAAACCGTAAGCTCTATAGCATTTTCTTTGCATCTATTCTAAAATTAAGTAAATCTCTCAGCGATCTAACTTACCTTTCTAATTGACAGAGCTGAACGCCGGCCAGAGGTATGTTGTATATAGTTCTGGCGAGGAGATGGACAGCGGGAAATTGAAACCGTACACTGTGTTGGCGTCTTTTGATTATCTCGGTAACGGCGTGGTCTACGATCAATGCGGCAATATGAGGCAATGCAATCTTGATTTCGAACGCTTTGACGATGTATACGCAGACGATAAGACGTTACGGTTAAATGCACACGGCGTTTGTGACTAATGATTCTGATTGTGTCATGTTCTAGAACATAAATTTGTTGGATTTGGAATACAAAATACCATGGCAATATTAATTAGGAGTGATATTATATAACATAGCTGTTATTGTTATCGAAATATGATGCTTTAGAAAACACTTCTATGTTGAAATTAGTAACCCAAAACTTTACAGTTACTGGAATGTTTTCGTTTGTAAATCTTTATTTATTTCGTTTCAATGATTAAACAATTTTTACATTTTCAGACTGAAGTATAATCAGTCGGAAGGCGTCGTCATCGATTCAAAAATTGGACCTCCAGGGCGTTGGAAATGGCATACGTTGAATGATCCGCCGATTCTCCAACCGGCCTTTATCGACACTAGAGAAAGGCATCCGAGTCCACACATTCAAGAACTAATAAAAACACAGAAAGATAATATAGTACCTCCAAGAGATATAGACCAAAATATGTTGTCGATAGAGTTAGACAACTTCTTAAAGGAGAAGGCACGGAAACTTCTGCAGAAATATAAGCCATTTCAGATCAGAACGAAAGTGTTGAAATTAAATGACAAGTTCTCGTTAAGGATTCTGGATCAAGCAAATATATACCTACTGTTTAGGGATGGTCCAACATCTCTGAAGTTGAATCTGGGAATGCTGTTGTTGAATAACGAAATAATTGATACGGACACAACTGAAGTTAGTGAAGTGGCAACGCCGTACGACAGACGTCCTCCTAGGACCCATAGCGTGGCTGATATACAAAGTAAGGTGGATAGAGCTAAGAAAATGAGCAAGACTAGAGGAATTAGACTTTAATTATTTAAATAAAAGCTAAAAGCATTATAGCGAAGGGTTAACCGCTAACATGAGTCAGTAACCGGAATACACGTTCACAAAGTTAATTAACTTCATCCACTGCAAACGATAAAGATAAATTTAAAGGTCGTATATACTTTTGTAACGACAGACGTCCTCCTAGGACCCATAGCGTGGCTGATATACAAAGTAAGGTGGATAGAGCTAAGAAAATGAGCAAGACTAGAGGAATTAGACTTTAATTATTTAAATAAAAGCTAATAGCATTATAGCGAAGGGTTAACCGCTAACATGAGTCAGTAACCGGAATACACGTTCACAAAGTTAATTAACTTCATCCACTGCAAACGATAAAGATAAATTTAAAGGTCGTATATACTTTTGTAACGAATAATTTATAGTTAAAAATAGTGATGGTTTTGAATAAATACCTAAGTTTACACATTTACCCCGAAAGGGTTAAGCATAGACGTATCAGTGCACTCATGTTTTGTTGAGCTAGTATCCGTTCCATAATGTGATAGGCACAAATTTATGGTCATAAATTTATCATCATATCAGTCACAAAATCTTTATAAAAAAAAGGGGGCCTCTATGGTGCTCACTATGGAATAAATATCTCGTTCGTTTCTATATTCGTGTGTAAAAGAAATCTAGGAATCATTAGGTGGTGTGCTGGGAGAATTATTTTGATAAGTGTTGACTTAATATTATTGCCTATTTCTACCGCCAAAAAGTAATGCACTTGTTACTGTAAGTGTTCTTCGGTTCGACATAGTAACAAACATAGGGTATACGACTACGGGTGCCTTCAAATTAACTGCATTACATATCGATAAAAATTGCCACAATACAAACGACGCTAATGTAAAAGACCTAAGAGCGGAATTGATTTGTCACTTAGTGCCGCGAGGACGCCGCTCTGCCTATTCGAAGGTGCCCCACATCTCATCTTTTAAGACTATTACTATTCACAGCTCTGTGAGTTGTCATATCATATAAAACGTCCTTCTTAATAACTTTACTACGAATACGTAATAACTAATCATAGAGCGAGCTGTATATACCTTTTTAATATTTTATAGTTAGATCTTTTTCTTGTAAGTAGAATCGATCGTAACACGCCCCCATTACGCTGGTTCTAACAATAATTTACCTACTAATGATAGTCGATACGATAATATATTTGGCTCTTAGTTTTATTTTTTTATAACGTGGCGTACTTTGGAAGAGGCCCGTGTATAGCAATGGACTGCAACGGGCTGATGATGAACGTTTGTGACTTTACTTCTAGAATGTCCCGAAAAACGCGACTTGTTAATCGATTTGTAATTAGTTCTGTTTATTGTTCGAGAGACCAATGCGCCAGTCACGTGTTAGTCTCAATCAAACACGGAATTGTGTCGTATTTTTTTACCACACTCTAAACACACTGATGTCGCCAGAGACACCGGGCTTCATAGCTCTCATAAGCATGCCTGTCGATCTTGATAGAAGCGCCAGTGGCGGGTGTGTGGGCGGCACGCACACTTGACGTGGTGTTGACGTCTGCTGGTGGTATGATCGAATATACGACTGGATGGCGACCACTGGGCACAAGGTGTAAAACCTACCATAATGGCGGAAGTGTGTCACGTTTCGTGATCAGCTTGTGTATATCCGATTACAAACGGGCCGGGATAATTGTGTCGAGTGGCAAGGGGTAATTATCTTCCATCCGTAGCCTGGACCCTACTCCATTTACAATCAGATGCGGTTGCGTCATTTTGGGACTCCGTAAAAAGTATAGTCGAATCTAAGGTAATTGTTGACTAAGCGATGTTGTATTCCCTGCAGTCGATCATATCGTCCTGTATAATTGCTTCACGTAAAATAATGTTGCACTCTTGATATTTTTTTAGTAATATATTTTGCTATTACCCTTTGTATCGTATAATCTATACTATTATATAAAGCTGAAGAGTTTGTTTGTTTGTTTGTTTGTTTGTTTGTTTGTTTGTTTGTTTGTTTGTTTGTTTGTTTGTTTGTTTGTTTGTTTGTTTGTTTGTTTGTTTGAACGCGCTAATCTCAGGAACTACCAGTCCAAATTGAAAAATTCTTTTTGCGTTGGATAGCCCTTTGTTCGTGGAGTGCTATAGGCTATATATCATCACGCTATACCCAATAGGAGCGGGACAGTAATGGCTAATCTCAGGAACTACCGGTCCAAACTGAAAAAATCTTTTTGTGTTGGATAGCCCTTTATTCGTGGAGTGCTATAAGCTATATATCATCACGCTATGACCAATAGGAGCGGAGCAGTAATGACTAATCTCAGGAACTAACGGTTCGAACTGAAGAATTCTTTTTGTGTTGGATAGCTCTTTATTAGTGTAGTGCTATAGGCTATATATCATCACGCTATGACCAATAGGAGCGGAGCAGTAATGACTAATCTCAGGAACTACCGGTTCGAACTGAAAAATTCTTTTTGTGTTGGATAGCTCTTTATTAGTGTAGTGCTATAGGCTATATATCATCACGCTATGACCAATCGGAGCGGAGCAGTAATGAAACATGTTGCAAAAACGGGGAAAAATTATTAGTTTTGAGAGCTTCCGTTGCGTGCGATGCGTAAACGATTAAAGTTATGCAACAATGATGTATGACGGGATTGTTCCTCTTAAAAAGTTCTAAAAAATATATTATAAAACAAAGTCCCCCGCTGCATCTGTCTGTCTGAACGTGTTAAACTCAAAAACTACCCAACGTATTAAGATGAAATTTGGTATGGAGACAGTTTGAGAGGCTCCCGGGAAACTACTACTTTTATAACGGAAAACTTTAGCCTGAAAAACTTTATAACGCGGGCGGAGCCGCGGGCAAAAGCTAGTGTTAATATATTAGCTGACATTTATGCGGATTACCTTCAACTTACATGTTTCAACTTCAATGCAAATAAGATTGTTACAAGTTGTCAATTATTATTGTATATAGACTTCGCCGTGTACTAGCTGACTGTTAGGAAATGTTTTGTGAAAACAATCAATCGTTATAACCATTATTATAATGCTTTTTTTATATCCAACTACTATTTGGATACAATTTTAAAATATTATGTGTTTATTAATTAATTTTCGGACCAACATTCATAAGAAAATAAAAATATTTAGGGTTTAATTTATTTAATGCTTGGTGAAAAATAAATGAATATTGATTCACTTAAGGTTATAGCTTAAGGTCCATTTTTCATACATTTTGTTTAAAATTTAATACGACGAAATTTTAAAGGCCGAAATATCCATGCATATTATTTTTACGTTTTTCTTTCAACTGCGAGAACTAATCACTAACTAGACGTGAATTTAAATTATTTACTTGTCAATACTTGTTTAGTTACCCAGATTAAAGGTGAAACAAAATTTATGAAAAATTGGCCTTAAGCTATAACCTTAAATGTAAAATAAATTTTATTGATAAAAATACTTAGATGCAAATTAATTTAATTTAGAATCATGAGACATGAATTCGATATAATCTTTATTTTAATGATTATTTTAATTTTATTATTAATTTATGGCGCATTAGTTAATTATAATTAGTTTAGTTATTTGTGTTTATGAAAATTATTATTTTATTTATTTATCGTCAAGGTTGAATATTTGATGGGTAATTGGTAATTAATAATTAATTAAATATGTTCTTACCACAATTAGAGTAAGTATTTTAACTTAGTCCTACGCAAGTTTAGGCTAGCAAGTTCTCGTAGCAATATATTTCCCAAGAAGTTCTAGATGCTTTCACATACGGCAATATATCACTATACACATGCGACTTGCCGCAAATCGTGTAAGTTTAAAAATTTACAGAATCAATGATTATGGTAAAAATCGCTTGCGGAACATAATTTCTGGAGGTTTTTTTGCTATTCTAAACCATGCTTTTTGGTACAAGTACGAACTTGGAGCATGTCTGTCCGTGCCACATAGTTTAAATGCATTACAAATAAGCTTGATGGAACTTTCAAAGCCAGTATAACTCTAGTAATAATGTATTAGTTTGAAGCAAACCAGCAATAAAATTTTAAACTCATTACTTCTTTTTTTTTGGACGCGTCTACTACCTATAAGCTATTCTTTTTCTTAAGTTAGTGTGACGAAATGATTGACTAGACCAAATTTATATATTTCAAATGTAAGAAGCATACATCACGCCTATATTTCCTACGGAGTAGGCAGAGGTGCGACTATGGCACCCACTTTTCGCCAATGCGTTCCGACCCATGATGTGATAGGAGGCGACCATGTCATGCACAAACTCCAGTCTTCGTGCTGACAATGATCAGAAAATATCATTGCCCGATCCAAGATTTGAACTCGGGTCAATACAATTAAGCCACCGAGGCAGTTTTATTATCTAGAGGTTTAAAGCATATATTATACAATAATCTTGATCAATAGGTCCAAATCGATCGACAGTCTGACTCGATAAAGTGTGAAACGCTCTTTTTATTAATCTATATTTATTTATACAGAATACAATTTTAGACAATTTTCGACTACGTGCAACCAGAGAGAATAATCGAATAGTTGCAGCGTGACTTCTCTTTTGCAGACTGCGTAAGCGAATATTTTAAGAAACGCCCGATGTCATCAGTTAGGGTAACAACTTTTATCGCAAGGTTCATTATTTTACTTTCGTTGTCAATATGGACATATGGATCGAAATTGTAATCATATCTATTATAATACGGCCCGTAAGAGTATTAGTTTCACAAAGTTCCACAAGAAAAATCCGATGTTGATGCCGACAAAGTAAGCACTGACGCGTTAAATTATAAAGAGCTTTATTTTGCAATACGCGTCACAACAATAAATAAAGGTATCATGGTTATTGATGCACGACGTGGAATCCGTATGCCTCCTGAAACGGTCGACTAAAAAAACTATATATTATACAGCCGTATTTGACAGGACTTGATAATAAAGGTGATTAGTAACTGCTGCAGGCCGTTTTTCACAGGTCAGTTTGGAATTTCTTAAGGAAGGTCTGTTTAGCAGTGGACCTTTTGCAGCTGACAACTATGATGAAATTTGGGTTTCCAAAAAGTAGCATCCAAAGTGGAAACGTAAATACGTAAACTGAAAGTTTTAAAGTTACACGTGCCTGTCGTCATGCCATCTGGCTTGCACAATGGAAATACGACATACTATGTCGGTATGTTACGTCGCGTCGCGACTCGCGACTCCTCTGAGTTATTAAATATTTCTCAATAATATTTTTATCTTGACAATAAGTACGATTTAATCGAAGGCAGCGTGTCTGGAAAGGTTCGCAAACCCCGTCTACTGGAAAATATTTTTGATATTAGAAATTTTTACGATTAGTACTTATACTTAAGAATGGAGTGTTCAAAGGTTATTTGTATCTTCGGGTAAGTTTAGCTTTTAAATGACAATTTTAATATATAAGGACGAAGAAATTTTCAGTAACATTTAATTAAAAATTTAACAACAGAACAGCTTTACCACTTACGATTCATACGTAATTACTAATTAATGCACCTTAAACCCGCAGGGATTGGCGTCTGATATCCGTAAACACTCAGGTTCTAAGAAGAGCATTGTTAACTAATCGCCAGAACGGAATTGACAAAGAGACTCCTCGTCCGAAATTGTCAAAGTCGCTTATCAATTGCTTATTGTATGCATCGGAGACTTAACACTCAATAACTTCTTGTGTTTTGTACCATTTTGAACCTTAGAGTCAGAGTACGTAGTACACGAGCCAAAGACTATTTGATAAATATAATTTGTAGTGTTTATGGCAACCAGTTGCTGACATGCAGAGTCGTTTTTTTATTTCATTTTGATTTTTATTTTCTTGTGTATTTGTTTCATAGATTTAAGAAATGTATTATATCATAATTACATTACAAAGCCGTTTGCGAAGAAGTTGTGTGTATATCAGGATAAAAACTTTGTTGTAAATGCATAATTATATCAGCCTAATTACGATGTGATTTTTGGAAGAACTATAAAAAATCTGCCTTTTTAGGAAATCATATCCAATATTTTATACTTTTTACAAATTTTAATTCAATTAATTCAAAAGTACTTATGGTATATTTGCAGTATTTATTGACTTATATTGGCTTGATAAGATCTTCAAATTGAGCAGTGAATAGAGTAACATTGCAACTATAATCTTAGTGCGCGTGACGTGCAATCTTGCGTATATTGAAGGTTGTGTTAATCTATTATTCTCGTAAATTACCCTATTGATTTTAACCATTCATACGTGTTGTTCGGCTGGCTAATAAGCTTTACAATGAAGGTGGTGGTTTGAAGAGATAACCTTGTATTAAACCTTATTTGTTCACAGTTACGGGTGAATTAAAAATATTTCTGTTCTAAATGGATTTTTTTCCGTATAACATAATAGGGAATGATAGATAAGAGAAACGAATGAAAAACATTTTTTCCTTCATGTTGTTATCGCCAAAATATTTTTTCGGTTTTCTAATGATGAGTAAAAATATTGTACAGAAATAGATTTTCTTTGTGTACTTAGTAGGTCGCTTTAGATCCGACTGAAGAGATTAACATCGTTCATTGTATTCGGCTTATAGTTAACAATTCTTGTACCGCCATCTTGTTGACAACTTAGATACTACTCATTGCTAACAGCTGTGTTTAATAAAATATCCCTCATTCGATCTTTAATCGAATTCCGAGAATGAACCAATCAAGATAGTTCATTTGGAAGCATGTCAAAAATACTTTGTTTTGATTGGTTCATTTTTGAGATAGATCGAAAAGCGATTGAAATAGTTTTTTGAAAAAGGCGGTAAACCAGTCATATATACCTATAATTTGTTCATGATATATGAAAATATATCCATACATTGAACAAAGACGCTATAAGTCAAGTTATTTTGTGCTTAGGCAGTGGTGGCTATACAAAACATATTTGTAATAACGTATCGGCGTATTGGGGGGCTGGCCCCACTTTTCACAAGCTCGGCGTATCGTTCGAAAACGTAACCAAATTCCCTTCAACCGGATATCTGCGCTTATTAACTTTGTAGTGGAGGTATTCCTTGAAATAAAGTTAATAGTCATTGGAAATTAACCTTTAAGTCTTTTGACGTAGGTAGTGTTTGGTTTTGTGAAACATTTCCCGGCACCGATATTTAATATTAGAACTGACCTCCGCAAGCCTTATGATTTAATAACGCTTCCTGCAGGAAAAGTAAATATCTGATGCACTGGTTTTGCATTTTGTTATAAAAATTTCATGTTTGGTAATTTTTTTACTTGTTTTTACTGAGGGCAAAGGTGTGTTCAGATGTTAATATCACAGGCTATAAACACTATTACAGCTACTCAGCTGTTGTAGCGTTTAGTAGTGTTTTTGTTATAATGACCTTTTTTTATTGCTTTGAATGACGAGACGAGCTTGCCGTTCGCTTGATGTTATGCGATACGACCGCCCATAAACAGTAGAAACACCATCGAACACCTTGAATTACAACGCATTGTTTGGTATTCTACTGCGCTCGCCATCCTGAGACATGAGATGTTATGTTCTTTTAACCGGAACTCAATCGTGACTACACACTGCTGCTTAGCGGCAGAAATAGACATTGCGGTAGTACCTACCCAGGCGGGCTCTCACATATGAGAGACCTATCACCAGTAAAGACCTATAATTATTATCTCATTCATTACTAATATCACGGGGACGCAATTAAAAGGTGTTTTCATTTAGGTACAAGCCAGTGGTGTTACCTCGCTTGATCCCAATTGCTCCATAAACCTGATTAAAATAATATTTAATAATTAATAATCATCAAAGTTTAGATAAAATGCATATTTTCCTAGCTTGAATCATTAATCTATACTATTATATAAAACTAAAGAGTTTGTTTGAACTCGCTAATTTCAACTGTTGGTTCCAACCTTTTGTCATTGTTCTGAGGTTCCAAATAAAAAAAATATTTTAGTGTTGGCTAGTCAATTCATCGAGGAAGGCTATAGACGCAAATACTTTTTAATAAAATTTAGTTTTGTTTTTTATTTATTTAATTTCCGATCCCTCGATAAAATGTTGTTTTTTTGTACTTACTCGTCACTTGAGAGTTTTCGTCGTATGTGAATAAATATTTCTCTTATAACGCCTTTTTCATTTTTTCTGGTTGAGTACGGACTCATCGTCACCTGGCTATATAACATCACGCTATGACTAATAGGAGCGGAGTATCAATAAAAAATGTAAAATTTCTTTGTTGCGTCTAGTCTAGTCATTTATAAACACCAATGACATTGAAAATCATTGATTAATCATTCTGTGTTCAAATATTTATTCAAATCCGAACTACTGGCCTTGTTGCGACCGCACTAAATTGCAAAACGTGTTTGAACATCAACAACACGGATTTATGAACTTCGCAGCACCTTTTATCAAACAGTCGCATTTAATTAGATAATTAATGTAGAATGGTAATGATGGCTTTAACTCGGTGCATTGTTTGTTAACGCGTGCGATATTTTAACAATGTATAATATTAGTTAGCGGCGATAACCTAGTTGGGTGTAGAACAGACTGCCGAGACGAATGTCCGCAGGTTCAAATTCCAAGGGCACACATCTCTGACTTTTCTAAAAATAATTTGTGTATTCTTTGTGAACTACCGCTTGCTTTAACGGCGAAGGAAAACATTGTGAGAAAATTGCCTAATCCCTCTTAGTAGAAGAGGAAGCTCGTGCCCAGCAGTGGGACAGTATTTACCAACCCTGTATGGGTTGGTATAGTTATATTTTTTTTTTATTATTGAGGCATGATGTTTAAATATGCTAAGGAAATGTACATAGGTATTAAACTAGTTATACGCTATGTGACGACTGTCAATCACGAGCATGGTGAACTGAGACATAAACTCCTTTACGATATTTCTTTCATTGTTGAAACAAACAACCATTTAATATACTTACGACACATCTAATTTAGGTAGAGGCAACCTGGAGTACCTCACTAATCTCCGAAATGAATAGGTCTCTCATTATGTTATGCGTACAAAACAAATTTGTGTAATGTATCTGTCCTTTTGCAGAATGTCGTTGAAATCTTAGATCGTACATCTAAACGGACAGCACGACAGATTTCAAGAGAACAGCAATTAGCAGTCGTCGATCAAGCAGTCAAACTCACTCGCATATGTTACAACGATTGACGATTCTCTGATGGCAACAATCATAGCCTTGATATTTTTCATTTAATGGCTGGTGTTACAGATATGACATAACTATAGCAAGAGGGTCATGATAACTTGATAAAGGCCCGTAATGAAAAGTCGAGTTCTAAGTTAGTCGGTGTCAAATTTTTAAGTCGATTTTTTTTGTTATTACAAGAGTCAACTATAAAGTGATTACAATTTTATCCACGATTCAATTACTAACAAACTAAATAACATAGAAGCGGCGATAGCCTAGTTGGGTGTGGAACGGGCTGCCGAGACGAATATCTGCAAGTTCAAATCCCAAGGACACATACCTCTAGCTTTTTTTAAATTATGTGTGCGTTCTTTGTGAATTATCGCTTGCTTTAACGGTGAAGGAAAACATCATGAGGAAACCCGCACACCTGAAAAGTTCTCCACAGGAATTTTGAGGGTGTGTGAAGTCTATCGATCCGCACTAGGCCAGCGTGGTGGAATAAGGCCTTGTCCCTCTCAGTAGTAAAGGAGGCCCGTGCCCAACAATGGGACAGCATATAATACAGGGCTGATATGATGATATTATGTAATATAATCGCGCTGATCGATAATATATGAGATATTTATAACGGCCAGAGCTCTTATGGAATTTGCAGACGTCAGTGTATCTTATATGGTGGTCGTTTGCATTCCGCATCGAAAGCGATACAAATGCGCAACCGCATCGATACTGTATCAAAACAAATGCACAAAAGAAATCGGTAACAGTAGCAACTATGAAAATATGATCAATCTTGTCTCGACGAAGTTAGCCTTGCAATTGTAGCTTACATTGATTCCTGTATCAAAGTTATCACTGCCGCGCGTGCGTCGCGTTTGTATAGTTAACTGAATGGTGACAGCATTGCCATTGGCGGGAGGTAAAATTATGGACGTGGGCGCAGATTTGCATTGCTAATGCATCGATGAAAACTATAGCCATGGACGGCCTCCTTTAGTTGCATTTTTACCTAAGACCTAATGCCACAACTGAACTGAACGAGAAATTGAGTTAAGGCATGTGCCAAAAAGCAATATTGACTTCCAACACACCTCTTAAGACTCTTGGTTAACTTCAACTAGCGAACTAAATACTGGCATTGTGTATAATATAACCAAAACCCTTCGACGATAAAGAGTTTACGTAGGTTTTAACCTGTTTGTGTAACATTTATAGGCTGATAAAATTAGAATCTAGAGCAGGGCCTTTGCCAAATTAAGCATCTTTTGGTCATGTTCAACTATTGCGGTAAAATAAGAAATAGGCTTTGAATTTGGGTGGGTTCATTTGTATTTTTTCCATTGGTCGGTGGGTAATGAATACATTGCAATAAAAACGGGAAAATCCGCCATTGTACTTCGTGCAATCGATTTAATAGACATCATCAGGCGAGCTCGTCTACGTCGCATAAAAAATCGATTACAATTTGATGTAATTTCAATAAGGTTAACGAACTATTTTTGCGTAATATGTATTATCTCTTTAGCTCTGCAGCTAGTGCGCGCTGTTCGGAAATCCGATATATTTCCCCTGAGAGGTCAAAGAGGATTTGCATACGGTCAATTTGCACCTCCAGAGCGAAGGAAACATGCTAGCGAAGTATGCTTCGTTAACGATATTTTCGCCCTTTACTGCAAGCTTATACAATTAATTAAACACCAATCGGTTGATATGGCCGCAGCCTCGACAAAAGTTAACGATCGTAATCTCCGATGCGAAACTATAGGCTTGATTTAAATATGACAGTTTCGGTACAAAAATATTGTAAATACATACAATACAATATTTTTGTAACGTTTACAATATTGTTAAATAATGTCGACGCTACAACCATTGACTCGGCTATTAGTGAGCGCATGAGTCATGAAGCTCATGTCAGAGGAATTGGGTTGCCATTGCAGTAATGAAAACTAGAGGGCATGGACTTGGACTGAATAAGAATCCAAAAAACATACGTAACCATTATCAATACCCTACAGCTGACTCTTTGTAACATGTCAAGAACATTAAAACTATTAAAACTTGCTGACTCTAATAGTAACGTCAATTGTCGTCATGTTTCCTAATAGGTTATTGTGACCTTCTTTTTCAATGTGGGCGTAGCACAGCACCCTTCGCGTAATGATACGAGTGAAACTAGTTCAAGGGCTGGGGACGAACGCATATGACAGCTATTTTCTGTACGCGTTTCCCGCTGGTAGACCTAATATGAAATTTTGAAAAGCGTGTAAATGATGTCCAGTCAATTTCAAAAACATATTTGCGGATAAAGACCAAAATTGTATAAATAACAATGTAAACGTGGATCGTCATCATGTCAACGGAAACATTGATTTGGGCCAGACCTAAATACATTGTAGGCAAAAGAAATAGAGTATTCATTTTTAAAGATAGGACGGCAAAGGCAGCCGTCTCAAGTCACAACACCTTTAATAAAAGGAAGGTATCGAAAACGTTACCTCACTATTTACTTTTTGTTATTTGATACGCATACATAAAAATGTCAAATCTAAATAGTATTAAGATTACTATTTAAGGCGATACCTCAAGGTCCATTTTCATACATTTTGTTTCACCTTTAATCTGGGTAACTAAACAAGTATTGGCAAGTAAAGAATTTAAATTCACGTCTAGTTAGTGATTAGTTCTCGCAGTTGAAAGAAAAACGTAAAAATAATTAATAATCATGGATATTTCGGCCTTTAAAATTTAATATGACGAAACAAACGTTGCCTCGCTTAGGCGAATTATTTTGAACTTGATAATTGTATTCAAAGTTACCTACTGGCAACAAAATAAATCTAGAGGTAACCTTCATTATTTGATTGTATAGACATTTTTTTGATATATTTCTTTTTATTAAGTACTCGGTTTTTTTCTGTTTTTACTATTTCTTCTTTAACATTTAATTATGATTCTAACCGTCGTGAAAGGTGAAAAAAATATGTAATATATCACTGTATATATAACTGTAACCTAGAAAGTGAAGCAACACAATATTACGGCTTTAAACCCGTTAATCGATATGGCCCACCCCGTTACAATAATATAACAGAACTTAATTCTATCCACTGAATTTAACGATGTCATAATTATGTGACATTGTACGTATTATGGCATACTTTACATTAGTTTTACAAACGATTGAATTTAGAATTTCCAGTCGAGGTAATTGAACGCAGCAATAGTAAAATGGAAATCATGTGTAGTCTTCATGATGTGTACTTTTGTTTCCATTCACACGCTCTCAACTAGCTGAGAAATTCAATTTGTTAAAATTTTCGAAGTTATTAGCCCCATAGTAACAACGCGATGACTATTCCTCAATTGACAAGATAATTTTATCATCTCTTGTCAGTGTCGTCAGACTATTTAGACCCATTTCGCCTCCAGTTTTGCGTTCAGTTTCGGTGCACGGGTTCCCTTTGCTTTGCCTATATAAAAAAAATATATTGGCTTGACCATATTTTTGTACGTTTCCATTTTTTATTAATTTTGGCTATGACTAAATCCTTGTTACGTAATCTATTTGCCTTTACTTTTTTTACATATCTAGCGTGTGCAATTCTGCCTGGAAAGTATTTTGTAACAGGACAGACAGGCAAGTTACATTGATTTGATCTGTCCATAATCCATCATAGCAGAGAGAAAAGCGATGCGTACGGGCATTTGAATTCAGCCGGTTTGGATAAAAAAATCTTTGTCGTTATGGGTTTGAAATCTCAAACAATGGTACAAAAAATGGTATTATTTAAAATTTTATGATAACTATTTCTACTTTATCTGCTACTACTTCTGATCCAACTGATTAATAACTTAGTTACTGCACTGAGAAAGATACATAGCTTATGAAACGTGTCTCGGCAGCTCGAATGCTATTAAGGTCACCAAATCTCTTATCTTCATTACTTAATTTCGTTGTTATTTCAATAACTATGGAAATCTATAATTTTCTAATTAACTGACTTCATTACTGGGCACAAAGCGCTTATAATCTGATTGAAGGAACAGTTAAGTTGCAGAAATTCTTACTCGTTATTATTGAAAGGAGACTCTTACATAATAACTTAAGACTTAGTATAAGTAGGTAATTTTTATAATATATAAATGAATGACCCGATTTTTGTGACTTAGCTGAGGTCCAAGCTCAAGGCAATTTTGCTAAGGATTTTTTTGTATTTTTCATTGTACATTTTTTTATTACCTTAATAGGCAAACGAAAAAGAAGTCCGCCTAATGGAAGGCAGTATCTGTCGCCAATGGACTTTACAATGCCAGAGGCACAACAAGCCGTTGCCTACCTGGAGATGAGTACTTATTGAACCTCGTTTAAAGTAGGACAGTCATAGGACTCGGGGAAAGCGATGGAGAGAGTTCATTCCAAAGTTTGCTCGTGCGCGGTAAACAGGAGCTATGAAATCGCACCGTGCTACTGCGGATAGGATCCACGTACAAAATATATTTGTTTTTTATTGAATTATCTTTAAATATGGGTATAATGTGATTAAATTTTTGAAAATAAAGCATCTATATAAAGACTTTAACATGTTGCAGGTTGTTTTAGGTTGTCGCGAAGCGCGGGGAAATCTTTGATTGGCAACACTGCCGTGCTAAGCGCAAAAGCGGTATGTCAGGGAAACCTTATTTCGAGATAATCGAAGTTTTGTAAATATAGTTGTATAGTTTCGTATGTAAAACTGAGATAGAGAAACTCTTTTAAGGTTTTTTTTACAAATTCTCAATAAGATACCGTTATTTAGGTAAGTTCATTGGATGGGTATTTCTTTAAGCTATCTGATGAGATAAAAATCAAGATATTGTTTGTTTTTTGAGATACCGCTTTTGAGCTTAGCACGGCAAAAAATAGAACAAAATTCACGCGCCGTTTATTGGTTTATAAATCGCGCGATCAACGAAAAATAAATACACGTGATATCATTACCCAATCAATCCTTATGATATTTTGTGATTTTATTTCCGAAACTCTCACCCCTTTCGAGCTTCACGTGATTAATGGACGACCCCTTATAATATTTGATGTATTTATTATATGTAAGTATGACATTATTAACTATATAGCTGGGATAAGTAAAACAAATACATTTCTACATACATATTATCTTTATTGAATAAACTGGTTACATGTCTATAATGATTACACAACTATACATCGAACATTTAGAATTTCAAAACGACTACATTGTTTTTTTTGGATTTATATATTTTTATATTTTTTTTTTTTGGTTTTAATACTTACCGAGAACAATAAACACGATTAACATTATAAGTTGTTTATAATTGGATAAATGTTTCTTACTCTAGTCCAATAATATATTTTAGTTATATATCTTATTACTAGGCCAATAATATAATTAATACGAAAATGTAAGTACATCTTAAAATAAATTTAGAATAAGTTTTCAAGTGATATTACTAAAATACATTTTAAATACAAATTGGATACAACATTTATAACTAAAGATTACGATGCCTTAATTCCGATATTAAATGAGATAAACAGTATGTACTGTCTACGTAGATTTAGTTAAACTATATAAATACCAAAATATTAATTATTCTTGCTAGGACCACGACGCAGAGGCCGGGTTTCCACACATCCCATTTGAGCCCTATGTACCTAAAGAAAGTTTGCAATTTGGCAAATATTCCTTAGATGCTAATAAATAATGAAACATGTAGAAAGATTGGCCTCTGTGTGGTGGTGCCTATGGGAATCAATAGCCTCATTCCCACCTACAAAGCATACTAATAGCGAATTGCAGCTGATAGCATGTATATGCCTAAATAACAGCGCATATAGACAGGTTAGATTCATAACCGTCTCTACTCTATATCTAATGTGTTTAGAATTGATACGAAGGAATTTTTCATTTACCTTAAAAACTATCATTTAGATTATTTAACTTATTTTAGTAACTTAAATATTGGCATAGGTTTTGTTTTACTAGCAAGCGTAATACTATTTTTGCGTGATTATATTTATTAATAAATATTTATTTTTATTATGTTCGTTTTATGTACAACGTTTCAGGTACAAGCAGCGCATCGATACATACGAGTAGTTAATCGACAATCCGAATATCAATACGGTAGAACTAGGAAAACTTAAATAGAAGTCAGCAACGATAATTGTATTAAAAATGTGAATATGCTGCATATATCCAGCCTCGGCGTTGGAAGGATCTTAAGTGCTTTGTTGACTTTCGTGGATAGCAAAGGATTTAAAGGGAGAGAGATAGAAGTTTAAAGAAGAGGGTTAGTTAGGAGAAAAAGAATGTAGACCTCCGGCATTCTCACCAACCGTTCGTGACGAAACAGCAAGCTGTCACTTCACTGGTTTCCTGTGAGACAGTGGCACCACCCCGGTCGAGCCGGCCTAGTCGTGCTATAGCCAGTAACTATAGCGAGGCTCTACCACTTCAAACCGCTTAATACTCGGAATGACGATATAATATAATTTGTGTTATTATCAAAAATTACGTGATTATAGAAACTAGGACCTAATCTTTTTTTTTTGGTGGCTGTATGGATAGTTGGGCACGAGTAATTTAGCCTAATGTAAATCCTAATGTAAATTAATTGCGTTAGCTCTTGTTATGCCTACAATACAGTCTATTATGATAAAATAGCAGACGTTACGACAGTATAAGCCAGCCACAAATATAGATCGTAATCCGCCTTCCCATAATAGACCGTGAATTAGATACTTTTATAAAGATTTTAGTTAGTTAACTCCTTGGTTGTCAAATCAGAGCGATTAAAAGCAATACACAAACTAAAACGTTCATAAAAATATATACAATGCTTAAATTCCTTTATTACGTGCATTGTCCAAGTATTTTGACTCGTGTCTTTATCCATCCCAGCCTTAATTTTGATTTTTTTTACTTTTTTTGAGATTTTTTTTCAGGCACAACAATCAAACACATAAGTGATTCCTTGCGAATGATAATTATCTCTTGCCAGTCGACAGTATGTCGGCCTGATTTTGTGTATACCTATTTAGTTTATCTAACATAATCTATTCTTATCCACGTGCAAATAATAAGACTGCGCGGCAATAACCTTTATAATTATAAGCTTTTGTTTGAGCGTATGGACCTCTTGATGGTATGTGACCACCGCTCACAATTTCCCAGGACATGGCTCATCGCACATTATAGGACGTGTCGTGGGTGATTCGATTAGGAAAGGAGTGGGGAGACAGGAGCGGGAAGGGATAATAGGGCCACCGGCTATCTCACTGACCGCACAAAACACATCAGCAAAACTGTTGTTTCAAGCCGGTTTTCTGTGAGACAGTGGTACCACCCCGGTCGAACCGGCCCATTCATGCTGTACGTCCACAGCGTGGCTCTACCACTTATTTACCTAAACTAATTATTGTTAAGAGTAATTTACGTGCAGTTTATATATATCGCTTATAATTAGCATAATCCATTTGTATTATTAATAATTTCGTTGTTTAATATTTAATTAATCTAATAACTATTTATCTATACATTATATATAAGCACGCATGTTCCTTCTGCGCGAGTGATATTTATATCATCTAAGAACGTCGTATCAACTGCTGTTATCCTTGGGCCGCACAATACTATTTTCATAATATTCTACCATACTCCTATATATGCCTTATTACATACTTAAAGTCTTACATTACTCAACATTTAGATTGCGATAGTCGTGCCACGATCATAACGCACTCGCAAAGTGCTTATTCTATTTGCCAGTACATATTACACATCCTTCTTAATCCTATATACTTAGAACAATATTAACTACTTACTTTCTAATTAAATACATTTACAGCAAATAATATAGAGTCAAGCTTTAACAATAAGTATATGTGGCCAATTATGAAAAATAAGCATTCTTATAAGATAAAATTTATATAAGTTTTATAACCGCAAATTATAACATCAGTATATTGAATATAAAAGTCAGTTACTATCCAATCAAGTGAGCTTCCCATGTCAATCCAAGACTACGGTCATAAAAATGACGCGTTCTATAATAAGTACATACGTAATATTTATTATATTTTGCTACATACTATATTTTTTTTTGTTTTTATTTTTTTTCCTAAAGCTGCTTTACCTATCGCGCCTACGCAGTACGCTATGAGTATAAATACTGTCAACTTAAGTAAATAGAAATTAAATAATAACTTATGAATTAAATAGACAAATCTATTATAGTGTTATAATAAATATTAATAAGAATGGATGGATGAATTTATATAAGTTTAGTATAGATATATTGGTAGTAAATGTGTATATATAGACATCTCGTGCCCAATTATATTTTTTTAATTCTTAATTTCTATTCTCTCTTGTTGACAGTATTTGCCTAAGTTCACTATATCTATCGCTATATTCTACATAATATATCTATGAGATCAATATGTTGCACACAGTAGAACCTTATTGATGAATTATATTAATATTATTGATGAATTATAAGCTAAAAATCAAATAAGCATATAACTTATATAGTTTGAAAAAAGTTAATATCTTAATAGCACTGACTAATAAAAAAGTTTATATTTATTCATTAATAAATTCACATAGATATTACTTAGGCAACGTTTTCAATTATCTACAGGATATAAGATATAGAGTGGAAGATATTTTGGTGAAGTCAAATGAACGAAAACTAAATACTTTTTTGCAGAAATATCAATAAACAAATTATTGTTTCTGACTGTCCAAATAAATCTAAACCCAAATGAATGACCACCAGGTTTCTACTGTATATAACACTGCAATTATAATAAAATAACTTCTAATATACTTATCACTAATTCACTACCTAATTGCTCAAATATTGTATTCGTTTTTTGCTGTGAAGGTTATGCTGGATAGCAGGCCGTATATCGCATGCAATCGATGTATTTTACATATGACACGGTTTAATCTATCAATAACTCTATACTATTATTCGGTCGTATTACTAGCCATAAATAAAAATAATTCGAAAAATATTTAAAATGCCTTAACAACTATTATAGAACATAAAATGAAACTGGCTAGACTGCAGCTGATCCCGCGAAGCGGGTTTTTCACCGAAGCGGTCCAGCCTGGACAGTTGGACGCCCGTGATCCTTCGGTCGCCTCTTACGACCCCCACAGGATAAGTAAGGGGGGGCGATTAGTATTCTAAGCCGTCGCCCCACGGCATAACGTTTAAAATCAAATAACTCAGTGATAATTGTAAATAAATAGCGACTATATAGAACTTAAGACTTAAATTCGAATAACTGGAAAAGAAATGATTATGATTTTTTTTATTATAGGACTGACTTCACCTAATTAAATACTCAATAAACATTTCTATTAACTACTTATTTTCTAAGCCTATTATAGCTATTTTAAGCAGTAAATTTAACCATATAATATAATATTTACTTCGTAATTCTGTATGTCAATATCCGGAATTAGATTTGATAAGAACTTGAAATGAAATACACAACATAGTTGATGATTAAGAAAGGTTAAAGTTGGTGCATTAAGAAGTAAAGAAAAAAAGAATGCTAATAGATAATACTAGAGCTACAAATCATTTTAATTAACTCACCAATAGAACCAGCAAAATCAATTTAAAAACTACAGTGAATAAAAAAGTGGCGGACAAATGCAGCGATTGCACACGACATACGGTCTTGAGCACTATATTATATTGTTTGTACTTGTAGGTGTCTGGACGGACACTTCATCAGGAGAAGCTCTTTTAAGGGCCGCTTAGGAAAGATCTTAAGCGTCATTCCTCCCCGAAAGCCTATTCTGCGGGAGTAAATAATAACAACTGAGGCTATACCTAGTCCAAATTTAAATCAAGAACATAAAAACTACTAAAACACAAGATAAACTTTACGGCGTTACGCCACTACAAAATAAATTTATGATAACAGACTAATATAATTCTTAAATAATCTATTTGTTGCATACTAGTCGAAATCAGACTGAGCATAAATACAAGCGAGGCGGCGTCGGAGGTCACACTACGGCGTCCCCCATGATATGTATAATTCTTTGATCAATTTCAATTTATTCTAAATTCCACTGACGAGCAACTTTTGTCTAGAACATGAAATAACAGTATAGGGATGGCACGCGGCCAGCACAGGTCCTCTTATAATAGAAGTTGTCCGAATCTCTATTAAGCATCTCCCTAAGCCCACACAGAAAAAGCACCCTGGTCGTGCCGAGTTACTTACTAATATTAAAATATGCTTAAATAACGCA
The DNA here is from genome assembly GCF_014839805.1 of Manduca sexta. Taxonomy (NCBI): domain Eukaryota; kingdom Metazoa; phylum Arthropoda; class Insecta; order Lepidoptera; family Sphingidae; genus Manduca; species Manduca sexta. Next base: position 16,247,185 of record NC_051141.1, read on the forward strand.
GAGATTGTGCATTGTTATATGATGTGCTAATGGTAGGAAACAAATATACCCCAGGCTTTAAGTTGAAAATCTAATTGGTATGATGTTTAAGGGCTCATTTTGGTAAAGCTGGATTATGTGGTTGAATTATTTTTTTACAATTTTTTACTTTATTGACCATTGTTTTAGTCAATTTTAGTTTGATAATTAATTAGCCAAATTATGTTAATAAACCGTTACGATTCCTCTTATATGGTAAGAATAAACTAAATTACAGCTAAACACAGCTTTCTTGATGAATCTTTTTGTTAAGATCTAGATGCAGCTATTTTTTTTTGTGCTATAAGCAAATCTAGCTATATTCGCTACATCATTAATCGAAAATTAGTTTGGCATTTATTTACCATTGCTAACGAAGAATCCTACTAATTCTACTTTAAGGTTGTTTAAAAATAAAACAATATTAATGTACAGTTTAAACTTCCTCTTTGGCCTTAATGAAGTATGTAATCAGGTCGATCGGCAGCGGGAACACGATGGTGGAATTCTTCTCAGCAGAAATGGTGTTCAAGGTCTGCGAAGGTACAAACTTGTAAAACACTAAAACAGAGGTCATAAGGCAGATTGACGAAATGCAAGGGTAAAACTCACAATCTCATTGTAAATTAAGACTAATTCATCAGCTCGAAAGGTTGATTATGTAGAATCTTTAAAGTTTAAGAGTATTCATACTTGGTCATTAGATACAAACAATTTTATTTTTCTACCATCTACTCTTGTCCTTAGTATACATATTCGTGGGATTTTTATTCTGAAATGGGACTTCCAAGCTGCCATAGCGGTAGGATTTAATCGTAGCTGTCTTATACACTTTCGCAAGGCTTTCATTTAATAGAATTAATGGAAAATATTCTTATAAAGAAATAAACTTCACAAGACTTTGTCGAGGTAGAACTATAAGATAATAAACAATTCTTCCAAGTTAGATACGAATTAAATGGCAGGACAAAAGAACGCACCTTTAACAAAACACATTGCATACAGCTACGAGTAGACTTATTTTAATTTTATTTTTAATAATATCATCACAAGATTTATGAATACTGTTTGCAAAACATACATTTCAATTAAGAAATATTTTTTTCCTGTTATTGAGAGTGGGCAAACATTAAGAGATGACAGATAGACGAGAAATATACATAACATTCAAGACAGAAGACCATTAAAATACTAAAATACTTACCTGCAGGTATCGTAGTTGTAAAGCGGCCGGGCTGTCTCCAATAACTTCAGAAGCCTCACGGAGGGCGCGCGATGCCTTCTGCTCACCCTCTGCGGCGATTACCTTGGCGCGAGCCTCCCTGGCGGCTTCGGCCTCGGCAGCCATCGCGCGTTGCAGTTGGATTGGCAGGCGGACATCTTTGCTGTTTGACGACAAGTTTTATATTCGTTTTAATTTAAGGGGGGTAAATATATATTATAATAATATAAAATTATATTACTAAGGTTTTAATGCCTTACATAGTTTTTATGTTTTTGGATTACTTTTCGGTTAATTAATCTAAGAAATAATATTTTCTCTTCTGTCGGTTGATTGCATTAAATGCGTACGAAACAATGGCATTTTCTCATTATACATTGCAATGGAGCAGAATAGTCAGGTAAAATGAATTTAATAGCTGGATTTACGTGCGTTTGTTGCCTGGAGTTTGTAACATGACAGAGAAAATATTTTACCTGGTCAGGGGTGCACGTCCAATACTTGTAATCTACAATGACATTAATTTCAATCGCCAGAATTTTGTCGAGCCTTTCTACGTAATACATCAAATAATTATCGAAATCCCACTCACAGTAATCAAACATTATGGCGGGGTAAACACTACGTTAACAATTGCCTCTTGCTTTAACACCTTCACAACTATGCACTGCTTATAATCTGATATGAATATCTTGAAATAGTCAAATTAATTAATGGTAAATAAATAACTGGTGATCGGTTAGGTAACAAAAATAAAATGGACGATTGCAAATTTTATAACTGTTTAATGGAGGTAGGAGAATAAAAGTTGCGCCACCTAATAGGTTATGGTCAGGACAAATTTTTTACTTATTGATATAATGTTTTACTATAGAATCATCTTCTAATTTAATATTGTGTTCAGTGCAATATTTTAATAATATTATTATGTAGGTTTATTTTATTTTTAATGTTAGTCGTGGGTAAAATATTATAATTGTATTGTATGTATCGGACTTTACAAGGCGGTTGGTTGGATTATTTGAATCTTTAATTTTCTAATAGTGTTGTGTCCATACCTGGTATTATAATTTATATTATTTTAGTTGGGTGTTAATTAAATGTAATGGAAAACATAATATACGTATCTACAGATAATTTAGAATATGATAAGATTTTTCAATTATACAGCTTTAAAATTTTAAAAGTACGAAATACTTAATAATTTAATTTTTTATTATGTGATCATTTTTGTTTGAATTGGGTAAAATAATTTAGGCCATTATGTTTCTGAATATTATTATCTGTATTTCTTTACTAGGTTGTATGGTTTTTTGGCGATACCTGTATCAGAAGAGGCTAAGGCTTTATTAAAAAAATATTTTTATTTCATAAAAAGTTAGTAGGCACGGGTAAAAGTGGACGTACGGAGCGACATAGTCGTGAAATAACGAACAAGAATAAAACACCTTAAATAAAGATAAAAAAAGAGTATTAAATGGCGTTAATACGAAATTGATCAGAAAGTAGCTTCTTTGATTTTTTTTTTGACAGTCTTAAACAGTTTATTTAATTTTTATTAAGCAAAAAAGTATTTGAAATTCAGTGTACCGATGCGAGTACGATTTCCTCGTTATTATTAATATTTTTGAAAAATATGCTGTAACGGCGCGGCTACAAAAAGGTCTATATTTTATATAGCTTTTGCCCGCGGCTCCGCCCGCGTTATAAAGTTTTTCAGGCTAAAGTTTTCCGTTATAAAAGTCACGCTATATATTTTCCCGTGAGCCTATTTTCTTCCCAGGGTCTCAAACTGTCTCCATACCAAATTTTATCCTAATACGTTGGGTAGTTTTTGAGTTTAACACGTTCAGCCAGACAGATGCAGCGGCGTACTTTGTTTTATAATATTATATTTTTGTAGAACTTTTTAAGAGGAACAATCCCGTCATACATCATTGTTGCATAACTTTAACCGTTTACGCAGCGCACGCAACAGAAGCTCTCAAATCGAATATATTTTCCCCGTTTCTGCAACATGTTTCATTACTGCTCCGCTCCTATTAGTCATAGCGTGATGATATATAGCCTAAAGCACTTCACGAACATAGGGCTATCAAACACAAAAATATTTTTTTTAGTTCGAACCGGTAGTTCCTAAGATTAGCGCGTTCAAACAAAAAAGCAGACTCTTCAGCTTTATATAATAGTATAGATTTACGGTCGGAGTGCAATGAATTTGATCCTTCAGCAGTTCTCGTTACGATTGCTTTTTCTTCATCAAAACACATAACACAACTACAGGCATCAATTATACAATAATTACACGTGTGGTATAAAATCGATTTTACTACGTTGTTAGATGGTCAATTTTAATCAAGGTTGTTTGACCCGTGACTAATGTCACTTACGTGACACTGGAGGATTTAATAAGGAAGAGTAACAGCATTGCAGCAAACGTCTATAAACGCGTCTAGAATAACAATGGTAACTAAAAAAAAAAAAAAAAACTTTAATATACATAATTACGATAAATCTACTTTTTTTAATTCTCTTAGGCTATATTGCCTGTTTGAAATATTTCAGACCTTATTGCCGACTTTAAAAAAAGTAATTATAATTAATCTATGATAATAATTTTTATGTCAGCCTACTGGCTCAGCGCGCAAAACACACCTATCTGAGCAAGCCGACGCGATAGAATTCACGATGACTCATGCACATACCCTGGTCTTATTACATTGAACCGAGTTGAAATTTCTTTAATAATCGTGCGTGAGACAATAATTTAGAATTTTTGAGGATAATTCCTAACAATTAGAAGGCTCTGTGTAACCCGACTCCTGCCGGATTTCGTAATTTATATAAAACCTAATTAACTTTGAACGATTTGCAGACTGCATTTGTGCATATCAGCAGTACCTATATGTTGCGTCAGGTTTCCTTTCGGAAAAATTAACCTTTCGCCACTGGGTCCAAATCTAAGCTATAACAGAATGTTGTTAAATAAAAGTAACATGATACAAATTTGAGATGATAATTACTAATGTATACTAGCTATAATCTGTTATATCGTACATATATTAACAAGTTGTGTACTTACATCTCAACGCGTTCGACCTTGATCCCCCAAGCTTCGGTAGCCTCGTCAAGTGCCAACTGCATGTTGCCGGAGATGGTCTCGCGCTCGCTGAGTATCTCATGCAGAGGCCTGGTGCCCATGGTGTTGCGAAGGGTGGTCTGAGCGAGCAGCCTGGTGGACTGGTGAGCGTTCTCCACGTTGGCGATCGATATGGTGGCGTTGTGCACGCGGTAGTACACCACGGCGTCAACGGATACAGTCACGGAGTCTTTTGTCAGGACCTAGGGATGGTGCTGTTTTGGTATCTTTTTGACCTGATCGTGGGCACATTTTTAGCCCGTAAAAACTTAGCTATTATGAATTATTTGGTTTTGTTACGATATTAATATTACATGTATCGTGGTCTAGTTATTTAATTTCGTTAAATATATATTGGTCTAGACTATGAATATTCAATGTATCAAATGGATTAGGTCCAATTCAGTCGCCTTGTTTGTCAAACAAACAATTACATCGATGTATTTCCGAGAATTCTATTTTTAGCAACGATACGTGCCGCGTGCCTCTTAGTACCGGAAAGGGCAGTTGGTTATACTTCTATATCCATTACTAAATAAGAAACAAATTATCATTACTAACAGTATAGTATATAGATAACTTTAATGTTACCATACTAGAGAGTAAACATTACTCGCATATTACGAACCTATTAAGTATTAATATTTTCTTTCGAAGTTCCTAGCTTAGAAGTAACGTTGGCACTTACTTCTTGCGGCGGAATGTCGTAGGTGCGCGTGCGCAGGTCTACGCGAGCATACGTGTCAATACATGGCAGGATGAAGAATATGCCTGAAGACAAACTTATATTATCGAAATGTATGCATATTTCTTTAAATACATTTTAATTAAATGACAAACTTGTAAATGTAGTTGTGTGCAGTGATCTTATCCGCATAGGTTTATGAATATACGTTATTAGATAATCAGTTTTTTAATTATATGATATTTTCGACGCTTGCCTGAAGCTCCCGAACATTTGTCTAGGAATTGTTATTCTAATATAAAAAAATAGGATTCTTTTTGCTTGCGTCCAGATAAATAATAAATGCGGGTGCATAAGTTACGCATTAACCTAACCCTTCAGGATAAAGCCGTGAGCTTATATATAAGGAGATAACACTACACAACAAAATCACTGACTAAAAATCTTTATTAAGAGTCCCGATAAATAGTCGTATGATGAAAAGTTACAATTTATTTGTAACAGTAAATGTTAACATCGCCACAATGAAATGGGCTTTAAAATTGATCACGAATACAATTAATATTTAAATTGTATTTATGCATCGGCAATCCTCTTTGTAATTATACGACATTGATCCGTTTAATATACATTAAAATCGTGTTGATGCATCATTGCTTTCACATAAATGGGCAACTCGTATGTGGTTTATACTTGAGGCGCTGTAAACCTATATGGTATGCCTATTGTATCCGTACGTTAAGTAAATTATTAGTGCCAAGAATAAAGTTGGGCTGGTGAAATCATAGCATAATAGGCCGGCATAATTGTGTCTACTTTTGTTGAGCGGTTATGCTGACAACCCCCTTCGTGGCCCCTATTAGTCGCCTCTTACGACAGGCCGGGGATACCGTGGTGGCATTCTTCAAACGCCCCCATTCCACAGAGCGGATAATTGTGTACTGCCGAGAAGTAATAATCTCCCGTCAGTCGACATTTTATTGGATCCCACTCCATTCACCATCAGGTGCAGTTGGATTACTTTATCATGCCCGTATATCTAAAAATAAATAAATAGTAAACAGCGATAATACGTTCCGATGGGGTTTATTCGGAATAATAAATAAGAACTTTGAAAAAAGACAATTTGAATAAAGATATTTTTACGTTTGCCTTTGATAATATCGATTTATTATATTATGCTGTTCTGAATGGACAATAGCTGAGTATAAACGCCCCAAGATGCAAAGGGATGCATGGCATTTGTATTATTCATATTTTTACATTGTTCACCTCCACATTCTGCATGTGTAATAAAGTGGGACAAAATTTATAGCTAGGCGAAACAAATTAACTTCTTTGTGAAATCTTTCTACTGCTCATTGTGGATGAAATTAAGGCCTTGTATTATAATTCAGTTGCTTTATATCAGCTCAGTTACACTGTACCACTGCTGGATACGGACCTTCTCTACCAATGAGAGCATTTCGGCTTAAGTTCGCCACGTTGTCCTAGTGCGGGTAGAACTCAAACACCCCCAAAACTATAGAGAATAGAGAAGAGTTGGCAAACTTACGCCTTCAAAATTCTAATGTAGTATTCTTACGTTTGTAGGTTTCCCTGTGAAGTTTTCCTTAACTTTTAAAGCGAAACATAATTGATAAAAAAATACACATTAAATTTGGAAAATTGTGTATTTTTTTTATTTACCGGGTCCTTTGGCGCCGCCTGAGAGTAAACGCCCGAGACGAAAGATTACCGCACGTTCGTATTCCTGAACGACCTGCAAAGAAATATTTCTTTCAATACTGCTGTGAATAGTCTAAACCAGCGGTTGGCAACACGTGGCCCGAGAACGTTTTGTTTGTGGCCCCTGATTGTTTTATAATAAGGCTTAAACATCAAAATAAATGTATTAAATTAAGAGTAAACTCATCTAAAACAGGGTTTCTAGGTTTAATGTTATACGTATAGCCCGCCTTTAGTTAATTTTGCCACCTTGTGGCCCTTGCCTATCAAAAGGTTGCCGACCCCTGGTCTAAACTAATAATTCGATATAGTCACCTTAAGATTTAAGTATAAACTCGTGGTAGTATTTATAATTAAAGAGGTCTAAGATTATATAGAGAGGATATTGCGAAAATTGTCCTACAAAAAACTAATACAAAAATATTGCGCTTCTGCGGTGGTCACTCAATCTGCCTAAATGCAAAACACCAATGTAAAACTTTATCTTGCCATATCGTAATTTGTACGTTTTTAATGCGCATATTAGTATTTTTCTTTAAATATGTTATTGCATTCATAACTAAGAACGCTGCGACACTACACGGATATTTCAAACAAGACAACGACTTATTACTTTATTAGTTGGTAATAACTTTTGGAGCACAAATTTACCATTAATATTCAGTCTGTAACGCAAATTATATGTCTCTAATACAAATTATAATCAAATTGCACATTTCTATAACTCGTCCTCATCAATTGTGCCAAATTTCGCACTTCACCGCAATGTTCATAAAAAGGGGAATATCATATTTTTTCTACACGTTTTAATACACAGATATTGCAAATATGTTTATGAAAATGAATTTGATAAGATTGTTTAATTTTAATACAGAATGTTGACAAAAGGCAATGAAGACACGAAAATGTATTAAAATGTATATTATCTGTAATGAATGCCTCTCTCGAACTAGCTAGACAAACCGCATTGAGTAACAATTTCAATATTATTCGAGAGAATAATGCACTGTTCTAATTTGTACCGTGAATTATTATCGTGAATTTAAAGGAGGTATATTTCAAATATTTCAATTTGTATTGCAACGGAAAATTGATGCTGTGTTTTAGAATTCCAGGGAAAATCTAAATTGATATGAAATTATAAGAATATCGATTGGATTTCTTATTGTCATTTGACTGTAATTATTAAAATTTTATTTAATTTGCTATTATGTTTTTATGACGTATTTTTTTAAAATATTGTAATTAAATTTACCGTAACGCCAATAAGATACGTGATTTTGTAATACCGCCTAATCGTAGGAGTAACATACTTGTATTTTGTTCGTACTTGGTAACTTGCAAGTTGGTAATTCAATATGAATAAATCTATAATTAAAGTACATTTAACTAAAAAAATATTTTTTTTAAATATTTACAATATAAATAGCTATACGTTTATGTTGCAATCCATCTCTTAATTTATGATAATTATGTAATTATAAATTACAATTAGCTCTCAATTGTCTATTACAAAAATAATAGCAGTCTACTATTTTTTTTTATTTACTCTACTTAATTGTATTTCGTAAAAAATAATTTATACTATGTTATCATGTCGGTTGAAAACCGAATCAAAATCGCTTTGCTGGTGTATGATGTTGGAAGATAGCAGCGGGAGTCGTCTCTCTAAGTGACACGCAATGCAACTTCAGTGCTATGCAGTGCATTCTAATTCTAGTTTCTGATTAGATAGCTTATGCCACTTACATGTATTGTTCAAATAACAATATTCACTAATAGTAAACTGACCTGAGAATTAAACCTACGCCTCGTATCAGAACCAATGCTCTACGTATTATTGATTGTAGAAAATTAAATAATCCACTTTAATTCAAGGCACCGCGGTACGAAACGGAAGCCAAATACATTAATATAATTAATAAAACAATCGATACGAACAAAAAATACACGTCGAATTAAGAAGCACTTTATTTTATTGAAATCTGTTAAAAATAGACAAGTAAACAATTCTCGGTAGAATCAACTTGAAGTATTTTACGTTAAAAATACACAATACGTAGTACAAGCTTTTATAAGGTAATCATCAACGGATCTACAATTCCAAGTAACTTAACCAGCACGTATTCAAATAACATTAATAATATTTGTTACACTAAATTGGTTAAACACGATGCTTTGATGGTAGCCGATTTCAAATAATTGCTTGAGATAATTCAATTAATAGACCGTTTAATATGAAGGGAAAACAGACTAAAGCTCAGGTTTAGTTGTATAGAACATAATCAATTAGCTTAAAACGGATACAGCTTTGGAGTTTAAAGTAATATAGTGAAATCATCTTAATAAAGAACTAGCCTCCATACAAGAGGGGCATGTCTTTTTATGGATGGAAATATAAATATGGAACTGCCTAGACTTCAATTAATAGTTTACAATAGATATGGAAGACCAGTGTCTCCATTCAAGTATTACTATACTTAAAAGAAACAGCTAAACCTGTACCTATATATTTAATAATATAATATCAGCCCTGTAGACTTCTTTTATCCAGGAAAAAAATCCCACTGTTGGGCCTTGTCTCCTCTACTACTGAGAGGGATTAGGCCTTAGTTTACTACGTTGGCCTAGTGCGGATTGGTAGACTTCACACACCCTCGAGATTATTCCTACATAGAATTTCTCAGGTATGCAGGTTTCCTCACGATGTTTTCTTTCACCGATAAAGCATGCGATAATTTACAAAGAATACACACATTATTTTTTGAAAAGTCAGAGGTGTGTGCCCTTGGATATTGAACCTGCGGACATTTGTCTCGACTAGGCTATCGCCGCATATATGTTTAGTGTTTTTTTTTATAGCGATGCTTAAGGTATTCATATCGAAGCGACAATATGTTATATTTCTTTCGGAACGATTTATTATTTATTATTAAAGTTTTGATTTAAAAAACAGGATGCTTAGTCATTTCTTATGTTTACCTGTATTCCAACAAGTGAAAGTTAGAATATCTGTCTACTTTTAACAATTATATAAATTTTAAAATTGTTTGCATTTGATGATCAGATCTACGCAGAATCAGCTCACAGGGTATGGGTTGAAGACCGGCAACCGGTCTTTTAGGTTCCGATTTAATTAATGTAGATGAAAGCTTCAATCCATCTTCTGTATTGATATTTGGATGTTTTATGTTATTTCATTTCAATAGACTCACGAATTATCCTAAGAAGGAATCGGTGTTCTTTGGCAAGGATTTGTGACTTGTCTAGTTGCAGATAATGATTGGAGCCTTCTTTCGAGTATTTAGCCACCACGAAGAGTTCCGAAAAAAGGTTTTATTTCCAAATAATGTATAGAGTAATTACTGATTAAAACTGATTTTATTGCATATTAAACTTAAATATCAACTTGAATTATAATAAAATACAATAACGTCGTTTTACTTTGATGGTCAACTAGTCATGAATAATAAGACAATAATGAATTGCATTATTATTTATGATTGGCATAATGCAATTCATCTAATTACTAGTTTTATAGAAATCCGTATAATTCTATATGTATTACATTGCTATTTATACCTATGTATTATGTCCTGACTTCAGCAGCGTATCTATTCCGTAAAGGGTCCTTGCATATTAATCGTATGGAGCCCATCTAACTTGAAAGATTTGTAGCTATATATATCTGGCGACCTGTTAGGTCCCAATATACAAATAAGTTATAAAATCTTTGATCATATTGCTACTTTACATTTACGCCACTGGCTGGCTAATGCGACTATATTGAATCTGACAGTGAGTATAGTTTAATTGTAATTTAAACCGCATAAATTATTTGATGAAATCGTTCATAATATGTAATTTAGTGTGCATAATGAGATCAAATTGAAATAGTAAATAACATTTTAATTAGGAAACTAAGTTTTTAAACAGAGTAATGTATTATCAACTCAACAACATCAACTTAACTCTTCGGCTGTCTTGGACGAATCGTTTTAGCAAAATAAATGAGTTTCAGATACTCTTCTACAAACAGCGCAATGATTTTGAAATCCTTGTCAAAGAACACATTTGGAAAGACACAGAATTTGATATTATCTTTATTGCTTGTTACGTTTCACCTTTGTTTTTCCCGAGAACACACTTCCCATAAAGCAAATTATTTTTATGCAAGCGTTTGGGGTTGGATGCATTATTACTAAAAGGTCGCTTACAATTTAGCGTTTAATCTTTAGTGCTGTAAATCCATTAGTTAATTAATAGCCAGGGTTAATTAAATTAAAATATATCGCGAAATTTAAATGCATTATTTTCTAGATAAAACAATATTACATAATTGATGAAGATATGAGAAGTTTTCTAACCACAGAAGGCCAGGATGATGATTGTTCAGTAAGATACCCGTGCCTAGAAGTGGGACAATATGTAATACGAGACTGATAAGTATTATCATTGATTTCTTGGCTTCTCTCGGTCAACTTTGTAGTTATATATTTCGAGTTATGAATTCTTAGTTAAGGTTAGTTTGTATTCTCAAATATGTCCACGAAATTAAATTTAAAAAAGAAACTATTTTATAACTAAACTGATAAACTATTATTTTTATCAGTAGAGTTGCCGTGCCGATTTAATAGAACGTCATCATCACGTCACAAAATCATGAGAGGCAAACGATCTATTCTATGCGCAGCTCCGTTGTCGACCCCCGTGGTATGTAGACAAGTAACAACTATATGATTAATTCGATTCTCCGATATGCCCTTTGAACTTCCATATACAGAATAAAATTACCTTGCTACAGATAGACGTTCTACCTTTGCTAAAGATCAGTATGGAGCACCAAAATGTTTGTTTGCCGCAGCTTTGTGCAAGACGCTGTTAAGGTATTTATTAGGAATCATCAGACTTAATAATGTCTCTTAGTGAAAATTGTAAAACCATGCAGTAATTGAAGTATTGCGTGGTTATTACATTATATTCAGTTTTTAAAACGGACAAATCATATATTGAATTCCTCATAACTTACTTAATCTATAAATTAACAATTTGTCATGCAGTATGTAATATGAATATTGATTAAATATAATTAAATGTATTTAGTTTAAAAGTAAGTTATATCTGATGTCATAAATAAATTTTCGAGTAATCACAGTAAAGATCTGACGCCCAGTAAGTATTTATTCATTAATTAAATAAAAATCAGACAAGACATTCAAATCAGAATTTATATCGAACAGGTTAATAATAAATACACTTCTTAAAATTATCGACATAATTTCATGTACTTTATTACTGTTTATATGAAGGCTATGCTTTAAGGAATTTAAAATCAAATATGCTCAAACACATCCCGGAGTATTAATGAACTACCTCGAAGTTAGTTAGTGAACTATTCATAAAAAAAATCAAAACACGAAAACATACAATAAAATATTCCTGTTAGTTGCGAATTTCAAAAACATAACACGAATTCCATCGTTAGCAACTTCCGTAACATGTTACTCGTATAAAATGATAAAAAACTACGTTTTGAACTTGGTTACGAAGTAGTTTCAGTACAATGTAAATTGCTCGCTGCCTAGCTTCAAAAATTTGATGTTTAAATATAAAAATAAAATATAAATATTAGTTAATGTGTGTTGAAAATTATTATTTTTCGTATTCTTGTTGCTTGTACAATTTTAAGCTTAGCTTTATGTGAGTTACTTTCTTTGAATATACGTTTTAAACTTTTCTGCAAGACTTATAGGCTGGCATAGATTAACTTATAACATATAAAAAGCGGCGATAGCCAAGTTGGGTGTAGAACGGTCTGTCAAGACGAATGTCCGCAGGTTCAAATCCCAAGGGAATACACCTCTGACTTTTCTAAAGTTATGTGTGTATTCTTTGCGAATTATCGCTTGCTTTTAAAACTTGTATACCCGAGAAAATCTCTATAGGAATATTAAGGGTGCTTGAAGTCTATTAATCCGCTACAGGCCAGCGTGGTGAACTAAGGCGTAATCCTTCTCAGTAGTAGAGGAGGCCCGTGCCCAGCAGTAGAACAGTATTACAGGGCTGATATTATTATCATATTTGATAAATATGTTCAGTTTCGAATTCTTATTATCGTTTACGTTAAATTCGGTGTTTTGTCGTGTTATTTTCAACAGGACCGGTGACAACAATTATTACTTGACCTTTTTGATGTATAATTACGAATAATAGGGTGGGACAAGAAATCACGACGCTAGATTTTTAGTAATTTTTATTAACTGTGCAATTTTAATTATAGAAAAAAAACTATATATTTTTGCGGTATTTTACATTATAATTTTCTTTTTTTGTGGAAGAAAATTATATAAAACCACGATAAAATCAGTTTTTTTTTTATTTAGATGTTTAATATTCGCGTAAATATAAGAAAACATGGTGCAATTTGAATTGTAGTTTTTCTCTATTGTGTAAAAATAATTCAAAAAAGTTTTTCAAAGGTAGTATTGGCTAAATATGATTTTAAAATATCGATTTTTTGTTCGTTCGCGTTTAAATTAGTGTAGGATATTTTTATGTTTTCATTAAGATAATTAATAATTACTAATGCGTTTAAAGCGGGCGTAAATATTGTCATCTGAAGATCCTAAAGTAATAATAATTTGTAGCAAAATAAATGAACAACATCAAACAACAAACCTGTTTTCTTGTAAGGAGAGTTTAGTTTATAAAAATTTGTGATACCAGTTTATAGTTACATCCTATCCATATTCTCTGATTTCAAGCAAAAATAGTTCTAATTGTCACACTTCGATTACGTAGAATACTATAATCGTATATACCAGTTCAAAGCCGATGTGCATCGCTTTCGAACAACGGGAAGTGTTGGATCCGATATGAAATAATAGAATTTTCAGTGGTGAATGTCGACGTCTCTAGACGTCTCTATCAAGAAATGCGGCTTTCGATTTTGTGTGCGGAATTCGAAAAGCACAGCTGGAGAGTGTTGAAATTTAGTTTTAGATAAAGGATTTTTAAGTTGTTTAATTTTGTTCGTATCATGTTTTACTGTTTGGAAAAATAATTAGCCCATTAGTCTGACTTAAAACTTCTTGTAATTCAAGTCCTGTGAAGATTCATTGCTAAGCAAAATAATATGTGATTTCATTTGAGGACTAGCTCTTGCTCGTGGCTTATGCCACGTGAACGAATTTTTCCGGGATAATAGTCTCGATATAATTTCCCGGGATATGTCTTGTCCATCCCGGGCCCTCAAACTATTTTCATACAAAATTATCCGAAATCCGTTTGGCGGTTTTTGTTTATCGCGATAAAACAAAAGTCGGGGGGAATTTGTTTTATAATTTTTAATAAAGTATTTTCTAAAAACTGTTACTCTTATGCCTGCAATTATGCTAATTTACTCATTTTTTCGCAACCAATTCCCAGTTATTATATGTAAATGATTTTCATAATGCAAAACCGTATTTCATTCAATTAAAATAGAACCGTAATATCTAGTTCATTGATAACAAAGTCCATACTTACCCGGAAAGGGCACGACAGTCGAGCAATCGGTGCAGACTTTGTCGACCTTATAACATCCGCCCCATAATAGGGTGTGTGTGTTATTGGATTAACACAGCAATTCTAGTGCGTTCGAATTAAAAATACAAGAGTGGCCTGAATGGGTATCGAACTCCATATCCTATAGTCCATAGCATTACCACTTTACGAATGGGGTGATCGTACTGTATCGATTGTAATAAATGTCGATACTGTATTTGTGTTCTTTGTTTTATACAGACTTGCTGTGCGTGATATATAATTTCATACATAATTAATAAGCGGCGTTTTCATTTCAAAAATATATGGGCTTACATAAAGTAAATTTAATGTTACGTATATGTGAAATTACGTCTACGTTATATATATACATGAAATACATGTTTGTTATTTCAAATAGAATTATAATATTGCAGTCTAGCACTTGCAGTGTCGTAGTAAACTGAAAATAATTTTTATTGTTTAAATTTTTGTGCATATTGGAAATACCCGTTTTTATCCCTGATGGCGAGGCAAAGGTGCAGATATGGCCTCGCCAAAAAGTTTCAAATTTTGGGCTTATACTAAGCATAAAACCTAACATAACTGCCCAACCCGAGATTCGAATCCGGCACCTTACCGCAGTGGTCGTAATTCGCATGCAGACTACAACTTCGCTAAAGAAGTTATATTTCGATTAAGTTGTATATTTTTCGTGATAATTGGGATTTTTATTGCTAATTTAAACAAGCCTATAATTTCTGTGTGATAATATTCGTGTCGTCGCGTATACAGAATAAATTCGGCAGAGTTTATTTGAAAAATATGTATTTTAAATTTCTACAGTTTTTAGCTGACTTTTTAACTTCATAAAGTAAAGATTTAGTAAAGATATCAATTTATTTAATAAGAAAATATATTTATATAATACTTTATAGTGTTTTTAAGTTGTTCTGTGTATAAAAATATTTTTTAACTATGTAGCACTGACCCTATCACTCCGGTATAACTCCGGCTATCGTGGAGCGTTTGTAAAACCTAGTTGCAAACACTTACTATCTTAAATGTGTTTTTATATTCCTATTCTAAATAAATATGTATATTAAATATCCCGTAAAAAACTTCAATAGCTTTTGAAACTATATAAAATACGAGAATTTCGACAAATAATTATATATCCCTAAAATGTCCTTTTTACATTAATAACAAGCGTTTTAAAATAATTTAAAATTTGACGAAAACTCAATCTACAGGACTATGATTTTTATGTAATTCAATAAATTGATTCGCCGAATGGATTTATAAAAACGAAATAAAACAGAAATATAAGTTAACATAATAAGATTTCATAGAATTAAGATCCATCGCAGTTGCGAAACAGCTTTTTTATTTGCTTCAGAAAATATATCTAACATAAATACGCACGTATAAAACATAAAATGATTTGAGACTTTAGCTACAACAAAACAAAAAGTACCAAGAAATATCGAACTTGAAATAAATCGAACTACACAAGAAATGCTACGATGCTGGAGTCGAACCCACAAAATTCCGTTACATGCAGCTACGCGTCCGCTACGCCGCGCCGCGATCTCAGACAGCCACGTTAATAAAAAAAAAAACTGGTGCCAAATAAGAAAGCATTATAAAATGTGAACAACAAAATAGGATCAAACACAAAATAAAAATCACTATTGTAAAATAAAAAAATTAAATCGGGCATTAAAATCGCAGCAGCACAAAAAACCAACCGCTCATGCACTTACCTTAAAGCATATGAACAGAGAGAACGGCATCGTCAGCACCACCAGGACCCATGACAGCGCCACCAGGATCTTGCCACATGTTTTAGATTCGGAGCCGGCGTCCTCATTCGCTGAAAACGTATAAAAATTAATACCAAAATAAAATAAAATAATAACCCTAAAACTGCAACGTACACGACATGATTGTCGGATAGAGGTGCTGGCGGCTGGACATTTCTACCATCATAATAAACGACCAGCTGTAAGTTAGCCCGTGGTGCGACTGTCGCGGCTCGCCGAGCGGGCCGTGACCTTGTTTATAAATGCACGTGGGAAATGTGAGCGGTGGTGTTTATCGATGTACCTGAGGACTCGGCGACCACGACAGTGGTAGTATCGGAGTAACGGGCCAGGATGGCTGCGGATCGACCTCTTCCCACGACAACTGGAGCGCGACTGTGGGGTGCTTCCGCGTCGCAGATGTTATATACCCCGATGGACCGCCCGACCTTTCCTTTTTTCCAGGGATTTGCTCCGACGGCCTGGTCTCACGTTCTTTTTAATTTGATCTTGATGTTGTAAATTGGATGCGCTGCATTGTTTTAAAAAAGGGTATTTCAGCATCTATGTTTTTAGAAAGGATTTTTTCGAATTGCTTTTATATTAATAAGATTGATTAAATGTATTTATTATACTCATCATGTTTCCTATCGGACAGTATTATATTCAGCTAATTCCATTATTCACGATGACGTATATGTGAAGTTAGTGCGGAAATTAATAAGTTTGTTTTATAGGTTTTTAATAGTAATCACTGTTTATATGACGCCTGTCTTTATGTGACGTAGTATTAGTGCATAATTGGCAGTCTACGCGGCGTAGCAGTGGTGTAGCCACGTAGCTCGTAGACGTTTCTAAATCGGTAGGTCGCGAATACGATTTATTGCAAAAGGTGTTTATGAGGTTATGATAACATTATAAGGCTGTGTTTAAAATACTGGTTATATAAGAATATAACCCTATATATTTTTAAAACGAGTTACGGTAGCAAGAACGACGTTGTTCAAGTGATTACAAGGAAAATTAATATCAAACGTTCAGTCACAGTCAGATATTGGTTTAACCACAAAATTAAAAAAAACTATTTACAGTGGTCTGAATTGTAATTTTTTTACCTCATATATTTTAATGTCGCATAGTCTGATGAAATTAAATGTGTCCTTAAAATTAATAACACGCATTTTCAACGCCAAACTGGCGGAAAGACAAATCAGTACATTATTATGTTTTGGTTTTGTATTCCTATAAATACCTATATTAAAAAAATAATAGGTATTTACAATTTTCAGGAACGTTTAACCTTTTTTATGTCATGGAAAGTTTTTTTTCGAGGGGTTAAGAAGCGTTGTTGCCACCACCACTTGGAGGGTGAATGGAACGGTTCTGTTGGTTTTACCGGTCTTACGGCTCCATGTCGCCACTCAGGAGTCGATTATCATCCTAGCGAGCATTGGACCGAGACCGAACCCCTGTATATCCTACACCGGCACACCAACTAAAAGCTGCGGTGGCCTTCTTCGGCTCATACAGGATGGCCAGGTATCTCGTTGCAATACTCTAGAAGTCTTAATAGAAGACGATGGTCAGTATTGCACTAATTTTGACCACCTGAGGCTATAAAGCCCTGTGTGTGGGCCAAAAAAATATTTGTAGAAATTTCTAGACATTGACGAATTTAAAATACTTTATATATTCGGCTTTTAAAACTTAATCTCCTACCGCAGCCCGGCAAAATATAACACGAAGTACCCACGACCGATATATGGAATCGGATTTGTGATACTATTTTTGTTATGAATGAATAGTTTACGGTGAACAAAGCGAGCAAGTTTCCTTTGACTCAAAGGATTTCACCTTACTGAATACTATTGTTACGAGGAGATTTTATTTCGATTGTTGCTTAACCAACAAATATTATCTCTAAGCTGCTTGTTGTCCAAAATAACTCTTGAATCACAGTAAAGGTCTGGAATAGGTTTCAATATTTTCCCAGTGTTCCTGGCCACTCGAAAGAGCATTTAGCAATACTGCCGGGGGACATAGTACTAAAAAAATCGTGGGTGGATCATTGAGGGGTTTCTGTTGCGATGCAGTTGAGTGATATGCGACAAAACTTTACATAGATTTCATGTGACAATTATACTATTAACGAAGAGTTAAAATTTTGAAAATGGAACTCTTTTTTTTTAATATTCTTGTAATTGATTAATTATTTTTTTTTAATTTTGAATAAGTATAGTAATCGATTCATATGATCCGAATTGCTCCCGATAATTATTTTGAAGCCGTTCTAATATTAACCACAGGCCAGCATAATTCTAGCGATGAAAGAGAAACATACTAATGATATTTAAGTGACTACATACGGTCACCAGTGTTATTCGCCGGCCCATTATATAAAATACGCGTATTTTCAAGGCAGTTCAGCCCTGAGTGCGCCTAGCCAACTGACGTACTCTTCATTATCAAACTAAACTTAATGAGATCACTAGCACATGCACGATAATCTCCGAGCAAATCCATCTTTAGCGTACTCCGATTTAAACTCATTGAATTTAATATATACTACTAATTAAAGCTTGTTTGTTTGTTTGCGCTAACCTTGAGACTGCTGGTTCAAATTGAAAAATTATTTTATATTTGGATAGCCCATTTATAGAGACGATTATAAGCTATATAACATCACGCTATTCCCAATAGGTGCGGAGAATCGATGAAAAACGTTGCAAAAAGGGGGAATATTTATTCCTTTTGAGATCTTTAGTTGCGCGCTCTGCCTAAACAGTTAAAGTGAGACAATAATCACGTATGGCGGAATTGTTCCTCTTAAAAAATAAAAAATAGATATATAACAATGACCTCAGCCGCATCTGTTTGTATGTCTGAACGCGATAAAATCAAAAACTCTACAACAGATTTCAGCATAATATAGGAAAATTTCTATCCCAGGAAAATATGTAGGAACTTTATTGAGGAAAACTTTTTCACTCGGCTGATGCCGTGAGCAAAAGCTAGTATATTATAAAGTTGTCCCAAATACTAACTAATAATTATGTACCGACCTAGCTGCACATGTTCGATGACGCGGCGTGACGTACGATACAACGCACGCGAATATATCAATATATATTATATTATAATCTAATCTACATATATAAAAATGAATCCCTATTTCCCTTGGTCACGCCATCACGCGTCAACGGCTAGACCGATTTCACTGTTATTTTTTGTTGTTGTGTTTGTTATTGTCAGGAGAAAGTTCTTATGGAAGAAAAATATCAAAAAATTGCGCGGAAAATTTGTAAAATTAAAATAACTTAAGGCGATACCTCAAGGTCCATTTTCATACATTTTGTTTCACCTTTAATCTGGGTAACTAAACAAGTATTGGCAAGTAAAGAATTTAAATTCACCTCTAGTTAGTGATTAGTTCTCGCAGTTGAAAGAAAAACGTAAAAATAATTAATAATCATGGATATTTCGGCCTTTAAAATTTAATATGACGAAATTTTAAAGACGTGAATTTAAATTCTTTACTTGCCAATACTTGTTTAGTTACCCAGATTAAAGGTGAAACAAAATGTATGAAAATGGACCTTGAGGTATCGCCTTAACGACAATATTAATTTTACATAACTGTCAGTGGTTTGAAATAACTGTCAGCGATCGACAGATTGCGCGAGTGCATACATAGTTAAGACAGGACAACGTCTGTCCGGTCAACTAGTAAATCATAATATCAGCCCTGTATTTTACCTATATACTGTCTCATTGCATGGGACAGGCCTCCTCTATTACTGAGATGGATTAGGCCTTAACCCACCACGCTGGCCTATTGCGGAGTGGTAGACTTTACACACTCAAAATTCTTATAAAGAACTTCTCGGGTATGCAGGTTTCCTCACGATGTTTTCCTTCACTGTTAACGCAAGCGAATAATTCACAAAGAATACACACATAATTTTTTAAAAAATGTTCAGTGCCCTTGCGATTTGAACTGACATTCGTCTCGGCATTCCATTCCACACCCAACTAGGCATAACCGCTATAAATATATTTACTAATATTTAAAAATCAGTGCAACTACAATCGCGGACTTAAACACATAAAGGTAGAACAGGGGAAATCCCCAACTTTAACTTTATAATAACAATATAAATAAACAGTATTCCGTCTTTTGTGATTTTTCTCTAAGCACTACATCATCCAATACCATTCAAGTATGCAAACTGTAAAAATTACTATATACTATCTTATCGTATTAATTAGTGGCGTGACATTTTCTGAAAGGGACACAACATGAAGGTATTCCTAATATTCAAAAATAATCTGCAATTCCTTCAAAGCTAATTAGATTTTAAATAGTTATGTAAGAGAAGCCGGCAAGAATAGTGTTATATGGTTACATTTGGCACATGGCTAGACCATAATATCTTGGATTATATAGGCTACTTTTATCCTGGTAATTAGCTCTTGTGGGAAATATTTAGTTTTATCTGATTTTTGAGGATTATTAAGTTTACAGTTTATAAAAATATAAGCGATTTTATCTAAGTAATAATTTCATATTCTTATGTACCTTGACTTATCATAAGCGCAACTATGTTCGCCTACGTGATGAATAAAGCATTTTATTATTATTTAAAATATGTCAATCAGTTGTGTCCGTTGTCATTTCAATCAAACTTTAAGCAATGGGTTCGATTCTCATTTAAAGACAATTATTTTAGAGACACTTCCAAATGTTTGTACATCAGTTTGGAATTTAATTATTATGCTATGGAATTGTTAACTTACAGCAGTAAATAACATAATTATTATCGTTATTAATCAACTACGCACTGGTTCGGTAGCGTGTGGGTACGACCGATACACGACAACCGCTGTTGCCTCTCGGCTTCGAATCACGGATCACGGAATTAGAATCAGCCTAGAGTCTGGAAATATGGTCGGTAAATGGCAATAGCCCCTATTACATATACTTAACATAGCTAGTGAACTGGGGGGAACATCTCTGCCCACATTTGAAAAGAAAAACGCGTGATGCTATAAATGTAGCCAATCGATTTAATTATGTCATCAATTTAGTTTGTTTATAACGAAATAGGAAGATTAAAATAATTTATTCTTGGGGCAAACAATAAAACGTGTTCTAAAAATTTTTAAATGATACAAAAATATATTATAATATTGTTTCAATAAAGAAAACCTTCATTCAGTTTTTTATTGCAGTATAGCCTTACCAATAACACCTCTGGTTTCAATGAGGGACACATGTGACATGCGGACACTAAATCGGTGGTGATTGGTATGTAACATTGTAATTTGACTACTTATTGTCACTTTAATGCTAAAGAGTTAGTTTTGCAAGTGTGAGAAGGGAGACGAGTGTCGAGGGTTTGGTATCCACGTTGAGGAATAGGTCAAATTTTGATACCAAACTTATATACCTATTGTGTGTGCGCAAGTCGCAATGGTAAGTGTCTGTAAGAAGTGTCTACAGGAATAGACAGATAATGGCTTAATACCACCTTCTCGCGTATACGAGGTACCTATTGTATATTTTAGACGTAAATAGTATCCCCTATGGTTCTTTATTTCCGAGATTTTTTTTAAACGGAGTCGACAACGTGACCCTGCATGGTAACTGAGTGGGGTTCAATAGAAAGCCGACTGACAAGATGATTACCCCTCGACAGTCGATACAATTATGCCGGCCTTTGGAACCGGGTATACTCAGGCTGATCCCAGACCACGACACACTTACGTAGGACATTTTGGCGGGTTTTAACATTTTCAATATGATAGTCGCTATCCGGCGGATATAAATTATATCCTACCACCAGCAAATCATATTAATCAAAGTTGCGCGAGATTTTTGGCGAGTTCCTGGTTATATGGGTCCGCTAGTTGCGCCTCTGCCTAACCCTTCGATAAAGGCGTGATCTTATTGAACATATCCATTGTTTACAAAGACATCAGTCACAAGTGTCATAGAAAATTTCCATTCGCTAGTCCTCTAATGCACCGTCGCGCAACGCCTTGAACTAATCCACTTATTGTTCTGGTCTACCCATAGAACGCGTTGCACTACTTCGGCTTATAACGCTATATAAACATTATATTTACTACATCTCTAATAATGGAATACATATAAGCACGTACAAATAGTATCAAATAGTACAAATAGTGCCATATTCCGCTTTTTAAATTGTCATAACATTGTCCCGTCAGTTCGCATTCGGTCATCAATCATTCGCATTCTCAATATTACTATATACTAGTATTTCAATATGCACATTTTCATAAAAATGAGTATCTCATCACATAAAAGTATATTATTTTATCATAAAGATACTGTACACACTACTTAATTTCTCTGAACAACAATTTAAAAAAAACAATTGTATTATCTTTTGTGTCATTTACTGTAGTTTGCACTTTAAACTAATTTTGAAAAGTGGAACACCAGAGTTTCTTGCCTGTACTTTTCTGGTGAGAACTGCTTTTCGAACTGGTGGAGTTAATGTTGACAGAATCTAAATAATGTGAAACTTTTTACAGTTTCAAATAAATTATTTCATTTCGTTACTAAATAAATAGTTTTTTTGTACTTCTATTCATTTCAGATGGTAGGATGCTTTAGGTGTGATGACGGATTGGTACCGAGGTTTTCGAGCGCAGGTAGTTGGTGATTATTAAGTGTAGTGATACACTTAGGCGGCCTGCATGCACATAAATATCATTACGTTTGAATGCAAAATGCATCACTAATTGGCATATTCGCAATATAGGTGCCGTATTCTATTTTCCATCCATATTCGTCCGCATAACATAAATCATATTTCAATCAACTGCACAAAATGAAAAAGAGTTTCCTGTGAGAAAATTAAAGACCGGTCGTACGGCTTGTATCTATTGTATGCAATGTTGGAAATGAAAATGAATGAAAAACTTTGAGGTGTGCTCTAAGTTATAAGCTAATGTTTTTTCTATTTTATTTCAGCGAGGTATTATTTTATTAATTATAATTTTATTTTGTGCCACTGGTCTAATCTCTACGTAGGATTTTGCAGTTATTTTTTGTAGGCTATTTAGAGCCTGTTTCACAAGTTTTAGGTAATTTTTATTTAACAAGTGTATTAATTCTTCTATCACATCATGGGAGGGATGTAATTACAGCATATGTCTACGAGTACCATGTTACTCTGTCACCCTCACGTTACCGGATTCAAAATACTAATTACATTCGTACTTAATTACTAGCTTTTGCTCGCGGTTTCGCCGGGTGAAGGAGTTTTCCGGGATAATTTTTTCCCACTTACTTGATATGTATCGTTATAGTACAACCAAATTCTCAAACTCATTATAAATTGTAGCCTATGTGTTATTCTAATATATAATCATTACTACTGTAAAGTTTCATCCAAATCCGTTCAGTAGTTTTTTCGTGAAACAGGAACAAACATACACACATACATCCTCACAAACTTTCGCATTTATGATATTAATAGGTTATATTATTGATATGATACATATGTTTACGTCTTATAACATTAGAAGCATTGATAACAGCGTACGAGATCGTACATACATATATAATTGGGAGAGATATTTTTGTCATATTTTAGTGAGGTTGCGTTTGAGACATGATTTTGATGCAATGCAGTATGTATTTATACATCTTATTTATTGATGGATGATAGGTGTTAAAATAAACAATAAAATATAAAAAAAAAAATATCTAACAAAAGTTATAGCTTGACCACAAAAATACCTTTCTTGGTAAAATATGGAAACCCTTTCTTGTACTGGATAACTGTAACTTTAAAACGTAGAAGCAAACGTTTCGCATTCAAGGCAGGTATTTTATTTCCCTGGTCAGGCTATCTTACCCAATATTAGAGCATATATAAAAATTAACTTAAGTTTTCATATTTTTGTTAATTATAATGTCTATTACCTTGGACCACACACCACATATTGAAGTGATTTAATATATTTTAAAGTAAATAATTTTTCAAATGTATTGAAATAATTTACAATCCAGTATAACTTGGACTCTTTTACTTACGACCAGTACTGATTCAGGTTCTACAGATTTTGGACATTAAGCTACTTTACAAATGAACCGAAGCTATTTGCATTGAAGCTTTACGCATGAAAGAATAAAACCTATGTTAATTGATTCGCTGGAAAGCATTAAAACTTTCGTGGAAATAAAATCGATGATTATTTTACGGAAGAATGATTTTTTTTCCTTTACTAATGATTTCACAAAAACGTTTATAAACTTTCACATAATGACGAAAGTCATGGTTTGTTTTGCTGCACTTCGGGATCTCGGGGTCATCTATTTGATACATAGCTCGCCTCCGTAATATAGCATTTTTTTACAGAGACAAGTGACGTAATTTCCAACTCCTCCCTATCTTTCTATTTGATTAATTTCGTTGCGGGATAATGACATATGGTTGTTTTCCCTGAGACTCGCCGAGCTTCACTGCTCGGTGTCATAAAATGCGTGCCACTGCTGATCCTGGCTTACAGGAGTTGTAGTGGTGGGTGTGAGGGCGGGAAAGTCTCTTAAAGTGACGTAACGTTTACCACGTTACTATAGAAAGATGCTGGTGTTGGGATAGAGATATCCGTAGGGATAGCGATATCGTGCAATAGATGTAACGCCCGCTGTTACGGCCCACTAAGGGTGTCGCGTCCGGGTTCAGCCTTTGTATAATCAGTTCCGAATAGGCCAG
This sequence comes from Manduca sexta, assembly GCF_014839805.1. Classification (NCBI taxonomy): domain Eukaryota; kingdom Metazoa; phylum Arthropoda; class Insecta; order Lepidoptera; family Sphingidae; genus Manduca; species Manduca sexta. Next base: position 16,272,062 of record NC_051141.1, read on the forward strand.
CATAATTATGTCGACTGACGACGGATGATCATCTCTCGTCAGTCGACTTTACCTGTCTATTCTCTCTACTCTATTCTATATGTAAACACGAAGTGAAAAAGAAACCCTTACGTGAAAACTGATTTGAAATTAGTTAAAAATAAGACAATATGTATAGTTACGTAGTTGGGTGTGGAACGGACTGCCGAGACGAGTGTCCGCAGGTACAAATCCCAGGAGCACCTCTGACTTTTATATATGTGTGTATTCTTTGTGAATTATCGCTTGATTTAATGGTAGAGGAAAACTTCAGGAGACAACCTGCATACCAAAAATTATCTTTGGCAATTTGCAGGGTGTTGTATCCGCATTAGGCCAGCGTGGTGGACTAAGGTCTAATCCCTCTCAGTAGTAGAGGAGACCCGTGCCCAGCTGTGGGACTGTATATAATACAGGGCTGATATTTTATACTATAAACCTAAACGCAAAAAAATATTATAAGAGGCGACTAATAGGGACCATCAGGGGTCGAGGGCAGGCGCCACGGTCTCCCATTAGATTAGACTTGATTTCTTTAATACATTGGCGACTCCCTGGTTGGACGACACCGTAAAAGGTAGGCCTTTGTGGGTCATTGATACTGAAGGCGTTCTTCCGTGCGCAGGGACTGAGCTCCAAAGATGAGACGGACCGCAACAGGCGACGGCAGAGGCAACTACGGACAACTTCAACACTTCCGTCGGAACCCGCAGCCGTTCCTAATGTGTCGATGATGGCCACCGCGGAGATAGTTGGTATGCCGTGTGTAGGGTGCAGTGGTGAATGGTAAATTTTTTCAAAAGGTAACCCGGAGTAAATTAAATTGCCTTAGTTAACAAATCGCGGTCATTAAAGTAGAAAAAAATAATATATATCTCTGAGGAACCCCAATCGTATGTCGACATGTTCTCGAAGTATTGTTTCAGATGAAATGTTTAATTCAAATTGAGTTTTCCAAAGAAAAAATGGAAATGAAAGAGTTATTATATCATTATATACTAAAGTCTATGGACAAAGAAAGCTTTAAACACGTGATGAAAGGATACCTTAAAAATTAAAATAATTGTTTTCAAAGTAATTCACAATTGTTTGTATAAGCTTTTGTTGTTGTATTGACAAAGAAAAATTTTTGAATATTTCTAAATTTTTCTAAGGTTTCATAACACGTTTAATAATATTTTGTTGTTATATAAATATAAAGGTTTATTATAATATAAGATTATATTTTTATAGATCTGTAATGATTGTGTCAATTTAACAATTCTGGAGTTGGATATTGTTTCACCTACTACACCTTTCTCCCATTTGAGGTCGGCACAATCAAGGCCCTTATTCTGTACGGCAGTGTAAATGCGTAACGCGGCCGTGTCATGTTATCTTCGAGAAATGTGCGTGAAATGGTATTCTGTAAGCCAAATTTCTATAGTCCTAAACATGATGCGTTGTGTTACGTGCTTGTTACGCACTGTTAAAATAACGTGCGGAATAAAAAATAAGGCCCCAATTTATCATACATTATTAAAAATATTTTGCTTAGTTTTCATGACTCACAGTCTATCTGAAGTCGATTACCTGGATTTTTTATAGAGATATGTCTGAGTTAAAGTAAGTTTATAATATTATCTTAATAATTAGACAAAAAATGATTCGAACCAACCATTGGTTAATTCGTAGGAACGATTTAAATAATTCAGCACTTAATTTTAAAATTGCAATAACTATTTAATAACTACATTGCACATGATGTGGAATTGAATGTTAACCATCTAACTATTTTGTATTCTACTGTAATTTTACTACGAGTATCCGGTCTGTGGTGAAACACAAATATGAAAATTGGGTATGCATTTACGTTTCCAATACTTTACACGGGCGATAGTTTTAATTAAATTATCCTTATTAATGCAATACCTGTGCGAACACAAATAGAGTACTTAACTATGATTATCGGCATATTTGGGAAAACTTATGCTGTAAAAATTAGAGGAACTTCGAAAATTTCCACGCGGAACCGCGAGCAAATC